>NC_133181.1:60982500-61187500 GCF_049306965.1 Danio rerio | reverse complement strand
TCCATTTGCTGTTTCGCTGGTATTAGTAGAAGGTAAACAAACTACGAAGAACTAATCTGTAAAGTGTGAGTTAATATATTAGTTAAGTGTTAGTTATTAGCTTACGTATGTTATTGGGATGTTATTCTAAAGTTGCAACTATTCTTCATTTACTAACACTCAAAGGGTCACGAAACACCAACACACATGTGTTGAGCTGTTGACAGTCATATATGTGTCCCACACAGCTAAAAACACTATTGGGAAACGTATATCTCCCTATAAAGTGTAAATTGGTTGTTTTTGCATTATCTAGAGCATATTTGTTCTTCCGGTTTGAAACTAACTTTTGAAGCTGCGTCACGGTCATGAGATCTTAGCGTGTATTCCAGCATGTAGACTGGACGTCTGTATCTGGGAGTGCCTTATTACGTCTGAGTGTGCTGCATTAATGCATGAGTAAGGCACGGTTCAAACCAATCAGCACGCTCTATTGTGTATGCCGTGCAAACTCATTAATATGCATGATAGCTTCGAAGATGTTTCTACCTGTTACAGTGTTCAGACAGCAGAGAGACGCCACGTTGTGTTGCCAAGCGGGAGTGTGTTGCGTTTATAATGTGCTGCAGTAAAGGTTTTGTTTTCATTTTCCTGCTATGAGAGCGCAGCTGGACTCTGGTGTGGATTACAGTGCACGCGACAGAAATACAAGTCTAAGGAACATTTTTTTACCTGAGAGCTTTTCGCATCTGGAAATAGTGAAATCAGGATTTGCTGCTCGTCTCCTTTTAATAAAGATGCAGCTCCAGTTGGTGTTGATTTGGTCTCTACAGATTTGCTAAGTGAGCAGTGGCCTTTGTTTGTTTAGTCAGATGGCAATGTTAGTTCGTATCGTCAGCAGTACTCTTTCAGTGTTTAAAGCAAGCGGCAACCTCCCGGTCTCTTTCAGGAAGCCAATACGGAAGTAACTAAAACTGCAATTCATCCAAAATTCCGCCAGTCCTGGCCGCTCCTGGCTCCATAATAGCGCACATTTCAATTGAGCCCACTGTTAGAATGGCCAACTTTACAGCAGAAAAAAAGGTGTTTACAGCCTGGTACAAACAAAGATTTTGGTTACTACAGCTAATATTACCCTTCATGACAACTGTGAGGGGGTGAATTTTTTATTACTCACCCGTTTACTTTATATTAAGTTATATTAAGTTTGCATAATTAAGGGCGTGGCCACTTGAGTGACAGCTAGGTCTCGTTGGTCGCCGTCACGTCACCTCAGCTGAATCCTGCAGATTAGCCACTGAACTCGGCATATTTATCGTATTTCTGTGTTGTTTTCTGTGGCTTTACACAGTCAGTTGCCTTTTGGACTTGTTTCCTACAATTATTAGATGGCATGGCATGCTGAGTGCACTTAATTGTGCTCACAAACCATTCACGTGGCCTCCGTTTCCCATGTGAGTAAAGTTATATACTTATATACCATCTCTATACATGTATTTGTTTTATTTAAGATCATTTATCATTTATATTTGGGGCTGTAATGCACTCCAGAATCTGTCAGATTGATTAGCTGTGGGCTCTAGATCAGTCATCTGAAGCGTTGTCATACAGTGTTATGCTGGATTTCATCAATAGTCCTGCATTAACTAACACAGACTGTATCTGAAGTGTTTGGAAGTAATTCGCGTTTTCCTCCTGTTGAAAAACGTCATAAGAACAATGTTTAGTGGCTCAGTGTATTACAGCAGTATTTTTAAAAGGCTAAACACTTTATTGATATAGTGAACAACCAAGCACAAGTGGTCAGAACAGTCGCAGGTGATAAAGTATTAAGCATCCCAAAGTAAAGTGTGTCTGAACCAGGTCCAAGCTAAATGCCAGCAGGTGTCTGTAGCTCCGCCCACTCTCCGCCTCTTTGCCCTTGTTTGGTATCCCGCCGTGGGTGTGATGACGCTCAAACAAAATGGCGACGGTTGGCCGCGCCTACTTGTGGCTTCTTTTGCGCTCTTTAGACACCTATGGGTGACGTCACGGATACTACGTCCATACAGTCTATGGTTTAAAGACAGACCTTAGTCAAATGATTTCTAAGTTAATAAAGTTTACAGTACGTTAACATCAGTACAATATTATAGACTGAAAAATCTGCTGTACATGCTGCTCTCCGAGTGTAAACATGTACACCGCAATCAAACTTACTGTCGTGGAGGATTTTCGGTGCATTTTGTGACCGGAATAACACACATGGCTTTCTGACGCTACCTGCCGAGTGCATCTAAGTTACAGAGAAATGCAGAGGGTTTTTTCACTCATTCGCCGTGCGGTAACAAACATTGCATGAAAAATACACGCTTAGAGCAGTTCCTCGAATCAAATATCTCGTTTGTCATGAGGGGCATGAATGAAATTCCTGAATGAAAGTGCCAAACTGCAGTTAAAGTCCACCGTTTAATAATTTGGCAAATAATTTGATTACTGATGTCCATGTAAACACAGTCACTGTCTTTCTCCTTTGCGTCTGTGTGTTTGTTTTGCCTCTGTGAAAATCAGCGCATGCCCAAACCGACACTCCCATTTTTATGCAAATTTTTACGGACACCCCCCCCCCCCCTAAACAGAGCTGGACATGTCCACTTTCCTGATTATTTCCAAAGTAGAGGTGTGAAAACACCCTGCTGAAACAAGGCGGTTTCATGGCCTTTAATAAATGAAGAACAGTTGTAACTTTAGAATAACGTCCAAATAACATATATAAACTATTAACTGACACTTAACAAGTCTTTATTAAGTAATTTACTAACCGCTTGCTCATGATCTATTACTAATTTATTAGGTATAGTTATAAATCGTAACAATACAGTTAACAATTCATTTATAACTTGCAAGTTACCTATTGGCTATCAATAAGGCGCAGTTATAAATATAAATTAACAAACTATTAACTTTTATTTAACAAGTCATTTATAACACATTAACAGTTTATTAAAGAGCCCATATTATGGGTTTTTGAAAATTCCCCTCCATGTAGTGTGTAACACAGCTCTAAGTGAAGTGAAGTATCCAGCTAAGGCTTAAATCTGTAAGAATACAGTGTTTAAAACTGTTGATTCATCTATAAAAGAGTCGACTCATAGTGCTTCAAACGAGTCGCCTTGATACCGAGTCATTAGGTGTTTCGCCATGACGTACGAACGAAACCAAGTTATTCACGTGCACGCACAAACCCGGGAGATTTCAAACCTGAGGCCCCGCCCTCTGACGCAGAAACCCAGACACACACACACACACCCACAAACACACACACACACACACACCCACAAACACACACACACACACAAACATGCCGGTCGATTGAAGTCACACTGCAGATGGATATATCGAGTCTCTACCCAAAGATAAAACCTCAGCATTATAGCCAAGCAGTTGGAAACTACTGGAAACTTCTGGAAGCTACATGCTACAAAGAATACTTCATCAGCATTTGTTAAAGGAAGGATCAGTAAAGAGTAACTTACTGCTGGACGTCAGGATGGATTTTTCTTCCTCCATTTCTCAAGTGTAAGTACGTGCGATTAAAGTTGCCTCGTTTACTCGAGCTTGCAAATGTATTTAGTTGTGATTTGTTACTTGTAACCGCGTGTACTGTATCAGGTTAACTGGCTATATTCTCTTATCGCGTGCAAAGTCACGTTAAAAACGCGACGCGTGCTGCTTTGTTAACGGAGCTAACGCGCGCGCGCGTTGTCGTCCGGAGCAGGGTTAAGTGCGTGTGTGTGTGTGTGCAATATGTGTGTGTGTGTGTGTCTGTGAAAAGAGCAGAGTGAGAAGCTAGGAGATCTCCTCAACTGTTTTTGGAGTTTTTGCTCAATAAAATAGTCAGTCGTCTGTATTTTCAAGTCCATTGTCTGTATTTACATTGACCCACTGGCAGCTAAAATCCACGCCTACACTATCGAGCGTGTATGAACTGTCATTACTTTTATATTGCTGATTAGCTGTTTGGCATTTCACTCTCTGACTGAAGGCAGTCGACCAATCGCGACAGACTGTCATCGGTCCAATCAGCGCAGATTAGCTTCGCGCTAAGGAGGGGTTTGGGAACAAATGAATCACTGGACGATTCATACGGGAGTCAATGGGATAATTAGGTAAAAATAAATGCAGATTATAAGACCATCAAAGTGTTTTTTGACCTTGCATGCATATTAGACTGTTGTTGGAGACCCTTACAACCAAGATATGACCTTATTTCATGTATAATATGGGCTCTTTAATGATCTATTAACTAGTTATAACGGATAGTTATTATAAAGAGAATTCTCTTTGCAATTGACTCCCAGCCATAAAATAAAAGCTCTTCTATTACCTGGATGCGCTGCTATTGACGGCCGTCTCCACACCGGTGCTCGTCTCTGCTAGTAACTCTGACACAGGGAAGTTTTCTGCAAAATAGAACAACAATAAAATGCGTTAACACATAAAACTAATATAAAAGCCACTTAGAAACGGGTAATAAAATGCACAACTTATGATAATAAATGGCAAGTAATGCACAGTATTTTCTTGCAAAACAAACGTGTACCAATGTCGTCGTATCGCTCAACCCACACCACCAACACTTTGGTGTCGGGTCCCAGCGGCGGTATCGTCCTTCCGGGCGGCAACTTCTTGTTTTTCGCTGTGGGCGACTGAACACAGGACATAAACATTATACACTGTAATGAAAATAATAAACATTCAATTGAATAATTATTTCACTCTTGCGTACAGTTTTTTGTAATAAGTCTATTTTGCTGCTTATAAATTAAGGCCCCGTTTACACTAGTGCGTTTTAGTTTTAAAACGGCGTTGTAGAATGAAAACGATCCGCGTCCACACTCGCGTTTTACCCAGCGTTTCTGAACTGCTCTCCGTTCACACCAAAACGCTGAAAACGCACATCACGTGACCACACACACACACTTTGGCAATCGCTGGAGCCTGTCTACCCAGATGAGAGCTCTGCTAGTCGGACTTCTCATCAAGCATCTCCCGATGGATCTAATCTCACTATATTTATTAAACGTGATATTTCATTCATCTTGTTGTCTTTATCTAACGACATATTCCCTGACTTTGGTCATTGGAATCTATTACTTGTTCTCAGATAACGTGTTTTGGCTGAGCACAAAGATAAGTTAATGATTAATGTAACCACGTAGCCTACATTCTGTATATTGACAGATCGCTTGCCTTTATTTCCTATAATGTATAAACTTATTGTATGTTATACTTTTATAATAATCGATTATTAAAACTGATATTCAGCAAAAGAGAGGGTGTGTTTCGTATTTTCACTGAAATTGAAAGGAGGCAGTTGTTATCGGCTCCGTTTTGTTATAAATATTCACACAGTGAAGATGACGCTCATATATGCAGCACGACGCCTCAACATTTCTGCTGTCTGTTTAGTTGTTAATATTAAAATGAAAATAGGCAGTTCCTTATATCAAGTTTACATTTTATTGTTGAGAAAGTGAAACAACGTAGCCTAGGTGATGTGAATGAAGTTATAAAGTACACTGTTCCCTGTGAAGATTTACCCGTGTCCTCAGTATGTTTTCCATATCAAACTGAGAAGAAGAGATGCAGCCTTGATCAAACTTGCGATGTCTGAACTTACACGGAGAAGATTCAGGACTGAACTGTGTGTGTTAGGCTACTTAATATTCAGGAAAAGCCCCAATCAGAGAGGCGAATGTCAGCAGCCCCGCCTCCGTTTTCAGACGTCTCCGTTTTCCATCATCCACACTGAGACGGAGCAGCTGCGTTTTAGAATGAAAACGGCCTCTCCAGCGTTTTCGAAACGCTCCGTTTTCGGCGCTCGAGAACCCCGGCATAGTGTGGACGGTTGGCGTAACCGTAGCAAAACTTATGCGTTTTCAAACTAAAACGCACTAGTGTAAACGGGGCCTAAGTCAAATATTACTAGAATTTAAAGGGCCATGAAACCCCCTCGTTTCAGCAGGGTGTTTTCACGCCTCTACTTTGGAAAAAGTCAGAAAAGTGGGCGTGTTCAGCTCTGTTTAGGGGGGAGTGTCAGAGTAAGAATAGTGGGATGGTGTGGGAGTGTCTATTTGGGCATGTGCGAGCTTCAGAGTCAAAATACACACACACACACACACACACACACACACACACACACACACACACACAGTAGA
Organism: Danio rerio; assembly: GCF_049306965.1. Lineage (NCBI taxonomy): Eukaryota > Metazoa > Chordata > Actinopteri > Cypriniformes > Danionidae > Danio > Danio rerio. The sequence continues at coordinate 61,181,321 of NC_133181.1, read as the reverse complement.
AGGTGATGGTGTTTAACCTACATGGACATCTGTAGTCGAATTATTTGCCAAATTATTAAATGGTGGACTTTAACTGCAGTTTGGCTCTTTCATTCAAGGAATTCATTCATGCCCCTCTCGACAAACGAGATATTTGATTCGAGGATCTGCTCTAAGTGTATATTTTTCATGCAATGTTTGATACCGCACGGCGAATGAGTGAAGAAAACCCTCCGCATGTCCCAAACTCTTAGATGCACACGGCAGGTAGCGTCAGAAAGCCGCGTGTGTTATTCCAGTCACTAAATGCGGTGAAAATCCTACACGAGGTTAAAGTTTAGTTGTGGTGCTGACATGTTTACACTCGGTGCAATAGTTAACTTAGTTCGATACGAACAAACTGAATAAACAAAGAGCACTGGTCGCTCACTTACCAAATCTGTAGAGACAGGACAATCACCAGCAACTAGAGCCGCGTCTTTATTTAGAGGAGACTAAAGCGAATCCGGATCTCAGCGTTTGCAGATGAGAACAGCTCTCAGGTAAACAATAATCCTCCTTAGACATGTAAGTTATTGTTGTCGAGCGTCGCGTACACTGTTAATCCACGCGTGAGTCTGAGCTCTTACAGAGAGAAAATGAAAACAAAACTGAACTGCAGCAAACTATAAAAGCAACACTTCACGCTTGTTTTGCCAACACAACGTGGCGTCTCTGTCGTCTAAACACTGTGCCAGTAATGAATATTAATGAAGTTGCACAATAGAGTGCGCTGATTGGTTTGAACCAAGCCTTACTCATGCATTAATGCAGCACACTGTAAGACGTAATAAGACACACTCTGGCACAGGCGTCCAGTCTGCACGCTGGAATACACGCTATTATGTCATGACCGTGACGCAGCTTCAAAAATTCGTTTCAAACCGGAAGTACGAATTTGCTTGAAATAACGCAAAAACAACCAATTTACACTTTTTAGTGAAATATAGGTGTCCTAATAGTGTTTTTAGCAGTGTGGGACACATATACCACTGTCAACAGCTCAACACTTGTGTTTTGGTGTTTCGTGACCCTTTAAAGTAACGATTTCATCTCATTATGTACAACCTGATCACATCTATATTTTCATTTACTAATGAATTCACTTCATATAATTTGTTGTTTCTACTTGCAACTCATGTACAATAGGGTGTGTGTGTGTGTGTTACCCGTTGCGCAGGGCCCATGTTGTCAGAGTGGTTTGGGAAGAGCTCCAGCGTGAGGTTGGGTTGTTTGAGTAAACTGGGCAGCAGCTCCATCTGAGAGTCGGAGTCTGCGGTGGGGAAGCTGTGCTCTGATGACTCCGCTGCATCACACACAAACCAGCATCCGTCATATTAAAGAAATCAATAACGATTCATTAAACCAGTTTAAATGCATTACACTAACAGAAAAATCAATACAGCAAGAATAGTCCTGGAAGAAGCTTTTCTGCAATACATGCACTTTTCTGTTGAACCACAAACATAATGAGTGGTTAAATATGTAGGGCTGTCATGATCACAAAGATTTCATTGCAATTGTTAGGCCCTAATTTGGTGTGTTGATGATTAATTGCCCATTTTGGAGCTCAAAAATAAATCTAATATATGGTTAAATATAAAAATATTGTCTATATAATATTATGATTAATATATTTGAACATATATGTGCTTGTTTGTAATTCTAATGATTAAAAATGATTGTGAACTGCCATTTTGCAATATTTGCCTTTATTATATATGTTAAACGTGCATATCTGACTTTTTTATATATCTGTAAAATACAAACATGAACTTAAATAACTAATTTGCATACACTTACCGGCCACTTTATTAGGTACAACTGCTCGTTAATGTTAGTGAGCAACAGAATGGGGAAGAAAGGGGATTTAAGTGACTTTGAATGTGGCATGGTTGTTGCTGCCAGACGGGCTGCTCTGAGTATTTCAGAAACTGCTGATCTACTGGGATTTTCACGCACAACCATCTCTAGGGTTTACAGAGAATGCTCCGACATATAGGAAATATCCAGTGAGCGGCAGTTCTGTGGGCGCAAATGCCTTGTTGAGGTCAGAGGAGAATGGCCAGACTGGTTCCAGCTGATAGAAAGGCAACAGTAACTCAAATAAGCACTCGCTACAACCGAGCTCTGCAGAAGAGCATCTCTGAACACACAACACGTCCAACCTTGAGGCGGATGGGCTACAGCAGCAGAAGAGCACACCGGGTGCCGCTCCTGTCAGCTAAGAACAGGAAACTGAGGCTACAATTCACACAGACTCACCAAAACTGGACAATAGAAGATTGGAGAAGCGTTGCTGCTCTGATGAGTCTCCATTTCTGCTGACACATTCAGATGCTCGGCTCAGAATTTGGCCTTAACAACATGAAAGCATGGCTCCATCCTGTCTTGTATCAGCGGTTCAGGCTGGTGGTGGTGGTGTAATGGTGTGGGGGAGATTTTCTTTGGGTCCATCAGTACCAATTGAGCATCAACGCCACAGCCTACCTGAGTATTGCTGCTGACCATGTCCATCCCTTTATGAGCACAGTGTCTCCATCTTCTGATGGCTACTTCCAGCAGGATAACGCAGCATGTCATGAAGCTCAATCATCTCAGACTGGTTTCTTGTACATGACAATGAGTTTACGGTACTTAAATGGCCTCCACAGTCACCAGAGCTCAATCCAATAGAGCACTTTCGGGATGTGGTGGAACGGGAGTTTGGCATCATGGATGTGCAGCCGACAAATCTGCAGCAACTGTGTGTTGCTATCACGACAAAATGGAGCAAAATCTCTGAGGAATATTTCCAGTAGCTTGTTGAATCCGTCACAAAGTATTGATTCAGATCTGAAGGCAAAAGAGGGTCCATCCGGTACTAGTAAGGTGTACCTAATAAAATGGCCGGTGAGTGTATGTGAAACATGTGCATGTATGACTTTTTAAAATATATATCTGTAAAACCCAAAACATGAATGTAAATAAGTGATTTGCATATAGATATAAGATTTCTTTATAGGGGCTTTGCCGTGGTTAAGTATTAAAACATTGTTAACATATTGATGCCAACGTTTTCACTTCTTTCCCACGAATATAATAAGTTTGGTTTTCAATCTGCCACTATACTGACACACGTTTACGTCTGTAGCTCCGCCCTCTTCTGAAAAAGAGCACAATCTCATTTGCATTTAAAGCAACAGTCAACAAAACTAGGATCAAAGCCTAAAAGGCTCAGTTTCAGAGAGTTATAAAACATTATCTGTGTGCTATTCTCAGCTGACACACACACACACACACACACACACACACACACTCTCTCTCTCTAGGGACGTCAGAAACTTATTTTTACATCTTGTAAAAAGGGGCATTTAAGCATGATTAATCTTTGCCCAGCACTACTGCAATGTGTTGAATGCAGAAAGTTTTTACCAGAGGAGTCGCTGAGAGACGGCACCACAAATGCGATTTCTGTCAGAGCGTCTGCGTAATAGAGAACCTGCTTCTCTCCGTTAAACACACCACCGCCAGTGTCACCCAGAGTCACAGAGTCATCTGCACACACACACACACACACACACACACATATACATCATTACACAACACTGCATCACTGTGCGGGTCACTGACAGTTTATCACTATGAGAAGACTTTTAACATGCGACTATTATTAAGATATTAATTAACTTATAAAGATGGAGGACCATTACTTATTAGGACAGTTGTACAATTGTTTGGATGTGTGTATTTGAGTGTGAGTTTGTATGTATGTATGTTAGTGTCCATGTATGCATGCGAGTGTGTGTATTTATGTGTATATGTATATATGTAGGCATCATGGTGGCACAGTCACCTCACAGCAAAAAGGTTGCTGGTTCGAGTTCTGGGTCCGTTCTGTGTGGAGTTTGCATGTTCTCCCTGTGTTGGTGTGGGTTTCTTCTGGGTGCTCAGGTTTCCCCCACAAGTCCAAACACATGCACTATTGGGGAATTGAGTGAGCTAAAATTGTCCGTAGTGTATGTGTGTAAATGAGGGTGTATGGGTGTTTCCCAGTGATAGGTTGCAGCTGGTATGTGTAAAACATATGCGTGAGTTTCACCAGGTGCTCGTTTCCCCCACAAGTCTAAAGACATGTGCTATAGGGGGATAAGGTAAGCTTAATTGGCTGTTGTGTATGTGTGTGAATGAGAGTGTATGGGTGTTTCCCAGTAATGTGTTGCAACTGGAAGGGCATCCGCTGTGTAAAACATATGCTGGATAAGTTGGCGGATCATTCCCATGTGGTGACCTCAGATTAAAAAAGGGACTAAGCTGAAAAGAAAATGTGTGTATGTGTGTGTGTATGTGAGTGTGTGTATGTATGCATGCATGCAAGTGTGTTGTATGTATATGTATGAATGTGTGTGTGGATGTATGTACAATATGTGTGTGTATGACTGTGTGCGTACGCATGTGTATATGTGGATATATACGTTTGTGTGTGTGTGTGTGTGTGTGTGTGTGTGTGTATGTACGTATGTATGCGAGTCTGAGTGTGCCTTTGTATGTATGTATGTATGCAAGTGTGTGTGTGTGTGTGTGTGTGTGTGTGTGTGTGTACCTGGTGTGTCAGCGCCGTTGGATGTGTTGATGGTCCAGCTGGTGAACACACTACCCGTCCAGCCTGGATGCTGAGCGACCTCCACGGGCCAGCCCAGTGACAGCAGCAGCTCCAGGAAATGTGGCTGCACGTTTGCGGAGGACTCCACGTTCTTCAAGATCTGGCCACACACACACACACACGCACACATTATTCACATTAACACATTACAATCATTGATGAGCATCAAGTTTCATTAACGTCTGTTGTTAATGTATGTGTGTGAGCAAGTGTCTTTTTCTACGTGAGTGTGTGTGTGTGTGTGTGAATTTATATGTATGTGTGTGTAATTGTATGTATATATGTGTGATTATTTGTGTGTGATTGTATGTATGTCTGTGTGTGTGTGTGTACATGAGTGAGTGTATGTCTTTATTTATGTGCGTGAGTGTGTGATTGTATGCGTGTTTGCTAGCGTCACTGTTTGTGTGAGTTCATATGTATGTGTGTGATTGTATGCATGTGTGTGTTTGTGTGTGTGTGTGTGTTTGAGTGTATGTGTGAATGAGTGAGAGTTTGTATGTGTGTGTGTATGCATCTGAGTGAGTGTGCAATCATATGCATGTGTGTTTGTGTGCATTACGTATATGTATGTGTGTGATTGTATGCATGTGTGTGTTTATTTGTGACTGTGTGTATATATGTATATGTTTGTGTGTGTGTGTGTAATTGTATGTATATATGTGTGATTATTTGTGTGTGATTGTATGTATGTCTGTGTGTGTGTGTGTACATGAGTGAGTGTATGTCTTTATTTATGTGCGTGAGTGTGTGATTGTATGCGTGTTTGCTAGCGTCACTGTTTGTGTGAGTTCATATGTATGTGTGTGATTGTATGCATGTGTGTGTGTGTGTGTGTGTGTTTGAGTGTATGTGTGAATGAGTGAGAGTTTGTATGTGTGTGAGTGTGTGTGTATGCATGTGAGTGAGTGTGCAATCATATGCATGTGTGTTTGTGTGCATTACAAATATGTATGTGTGCGATTGTATGCATGTGTGTGTTTATTTGTGACTGTGTGTATTTATGTATATGTTTGTGTGTGAGTGTGTAATTGTATTTTGTGTTTATATGTAAGAATGACTATGTGATTGGATGCATGTCTTTGTGTGTTTGTTTGTGTGAATGCGTGTTTGTGTATCATTGTATGTGTGTGTGTGTGTGTTTGAGTGTTTGTGAGTGAATGTTTATAAGTATGTGTGTGTGTTATGATTATGATATTTTATATGTTTATTAATCCTCCATCAGCAGCGCGCACACACACACACACACACACACACACACACACACACACACACACACACACACACACACACACACACACACACACACACACACACACACACACACACACACACACACACACACACTCATTGATGCTCATGCAGTGTTACTGATTGTGGTCTTCTGACCTCCTGGCTGCTCTTCTGTCCTGCTCTCATGTAGAAGATGAAGACGGTGTCACACGGCCGGGACGGCAGCAGGTCCAGATATCCCACATCATCGAAAAAACCCGGCACTGAAGAGTCCAGAGCGATGAGGTGAGGAGGAAGACGACTGTTTCCAGGCTCCTGAGCACACACACACAGATACACAACATGCTTTATGAGGACTTCCCAAAGATATAATGATCTTTATGGGTGATTCTACAATCACAGGGTAATAAAACCCCAAAACAAACAAACATCAGTTCTGGATAACAAACATAAATTTTATCAAGGATTATCTAAAACAATATTGGCATGCAGGACAGCACGGCTGCTCAGTGGTTAGCACTGTTGCCTCACAGCAAGAAGGTCGCAGGTTCGACTCCCAGGGCAAGCTGGCGTTTCTGTGTGGAGTTTGCATGTTCTCCCCATGTTGGCGTGGGTTTCCTCAGGGTGCTCCGGTTTCCCCAACAGTCCAAACACACTATAGGGGAATTGATGAACTAAATTGACTATAGTGTATGAATGTGTGTGTATGGGAGTTTCCCAGTGCTGGGTTGTGGCTGGAAGGGTATCTGCTGTGTAAAACACATGCTTGAATAGTTGGCGGTTCATTCCACTGTGGCGACCCCTGATAAATAAGGGACTAAGCTGAAGGAAAATGAGAGGAATGAATGTTTGCATATTTATTTAGGGACTGTTTGGCTGTGTTTGAAACCGCATACTTCCATACTATATAGTACGCTAAAATCAGTATGCGAGCCGGGTAGTATGTCATAGAATTCGGAAATCTGTGAAATACCTGCATGACTTACTACTTCCGGCGAGATTCTGAAGTGCGCATCCCACGCACGCCGCGCTATCCCATAATGCCCTCGAGAAAATTCATGAATGAGAGTGAAGCGACACAACTGACGCAGGAAGGTCACGTGACCATGACAAAATGTCGGATGTAGTACGTCCGAATTCCATTCATACTTTTCAAATTCATACTGTATAGAACACACTTTTTTACCGGCTGAGCAGTACGTTTAAATTCAAATGCAGTACCTACTGAGTAGTAGGCAGTTTCGGACGCAGCCCGTCTCGTAAAAAATGACTTGCAGACTATTTTTGACTGTGCACACCTCCTGAATTATACATTCAGCTTCCATTATCATCAAATAATTAAGGATCATTGTCATATTTTTGGGCAAGGCAGTGGCGCAGTAGGTAGTGCTGTCACCTCACAGCAAGAAGGTCGCTGGTTCGAACCTCGGCTCAGTTGGCGTTTCTGTGTGGAGTTTGCATGTTCTCCCTCCGTTCGCGTGGGTTTCCTCAGGGTGCTCCGGTTTCCCCCACAGTCCAAACACATGCGGTACAGGCTAAATTGTCCGTAGTGTATGAGTGTATGTGAATGTTTCCCAGAGATGCCACTGCGTAAAAACTTGCTGGATAAGTTGGCGGTTCATTCCGCTGTGGCGACCCCGGGTTAAAAAAGGGACTAAGCCGACAAGAAAATGAATGAATGAATGAATGTCATATTTTTTGTTTGTTTGCGCTACTCAAAAATAATTGGCATAAGCAATATACGGCGGGGGAAGTAAGTATTGAATAGGTAAGGTTTACCTGGGATTAATATTTCTGTTGACATGGAATTGAACAAGATTTTGGTGAAAACCCAAACAATACAAACATACAGGAGAAACAAGGAGAACTACTGAAACGTATTTAATACTTTATATAAAAGGCATTTGGCGAATTATTCAGACAGAGTGTCTAAATCTTGATGCTTCTGTGGGTCTCGTCTATCAGATCTGAGCTTTATTCTGTATTCTCTATTGGATTCGGGTCAGGTGATTGGCTGGGCCATTCTACAGCTTGATTTTCTTTCTCTGAAAGCATCTGAGAGTCTCCTTGGCTGTGTTTTGGATCATTGTCTTGCTGAAATGTCCACCCTGGTTTGATCTTCATCCACCTGCTAATGTAGATGTTGGACTGAAGCAGCTGATATTCATTTACACTGAGGAAGGGCAGAGGCTTGCTGAAGAACTACTGAGAGATTTCAGCTGCTGTCTGGGCTTTCCATGTCTTTCTACACCTTCCTTTCTTCATGTGTTTAATACTTTTTCCCTGAGTCATTTCATTTTATTACACAGAGCTTGTAAACTAGTTAGATTTGTTTTCTTTGCATATATGGATTTATTTTGTTGTTACCAACATCCAGGGAACATCAAGTCAACAACACCTTTAGAAATATGTTAACTGAGAAAAATTGTGACGTTTTCAATACTTATTTCCTCCACTGTATATCTCTATGTACTCTCGTACCTTGAGCGCCTCTAGTGACAGGAAGCCAAAGTGTGACAGGAAAAGGCGAGCAGTCTGGAACTCCTGAGCAGGAGCTGGCGGTTTACAGTCGGTCAGTGGGTCTGGGAAGGCTTTATTCCTCCACAGGTCCTCAGTATGGTGCTCTAGTTTGGTCTCGTAATCGATCTGCTTCCCCATCACCACTCGCAGCTTATCATGCTGCTGCTCCAGCTGAAACACACACACACACACACAATGAAGAGGAATACAGCTGATAAGAACACTGTGTGCGCAACCCCTGATAAACCTTAGTCTTGAGATGTTTTATACACACATTATGCATTATGTATTATTTAAGTAGACACACCAGAGTAACACCAAACTAATACGAAGATATGATATATTGCAATAATAAGCATTTTTAATATATCTTCTAATATAAGCAGGGTTTATACACATTTTTAACTAAAACTACATAACTTTTCCAAGACTTTTAAGTAAATTTGAATGTCTACGTGGTAAATAATAATCAAATTTATTACACCACACGGTAAAACACGCAACAATTTATTTAGTTTAAATGTATTTTTATATCTATGTAAAATGGATTTAGATAATGTGAGAGCATGTTTTTGGCCACAGAAAATAAGTAACAAGAACTAACCTATATTCAAGTAGACAGACCTTTGTTAAACAACTTTCCATGACTTTTGCAAAACACTTTCTTTTTGTCAAATTTCCATGACTTCTCCAGGTTTTCCATGACTGTATAAACCCTGTATAAGTCTTTAAATATTTTATATTCACATTTATTTTCTATTGCATAACTTCTAAGTCTCCATAATTTAGATTCTAATTGTTATTACTATTACTTGTGTTGTTGTTGTTGTTGTAATTATTTTAAGGTCACAAGTGGTCGTGTAAACATTTTACTGCATTTGTGCTGTGCATGACAAATAAAATGCCAAAATGTTTTCGATATAAATGCACAAAAAACGTAAGATAATTATCGATAGCCACCTTATTTATATTTCATGCTGCACTATTAATATGCTTTTTATTGCTAGCTATAAGGATTTTTAATTTGCTAGTACTTTTGAATATTTGTTTACTTTAAAGAATTTGAATAAATGAATATTTTTTATTGTTGCTAAAGTCCTTTGCTTTTTAACAAGGTTAAAATATGTATTTACTTTTATGTTTTAAACTGTGTATTTTATTGTCATACATACGTTTACATAATAACAGTATTCAGTTTTAATTACTCAAAAGCACTCTAAATATTAAATTAGACATTTCAGATTTGTATTATAATTCTGTATATGTGGTGATTTTGCTTACAACCGATGAAACATTTGTTTACACATTTTACTTTGTAACATTTGAATGTATTTAAATGAACAGAAATATTATTATAAAAAGTATTATAAGTAGATCAAGAGGCGTCATATGTAGCGCAGTGGGTAGCACGATCGCCTCACAGCAATTAGGTCGCTGGTTTTAGCCCCAGCTGGGTCAGTTGGTGTTTCTGTGTGAAGTTTGCATGTTCTCCAAGTGTTGGCGTGGGTTTCCTCCGGGTGCTCCGGTTTCCCCAATAGTCCAAAGACATGCAGTACAGGTGAATTGAATAAGCTAAGTTGGCTGTAGGGTATGAGTGTGAATGAGAGTGTATGGGTGTTCCAAGTGTTGGGTTGCAGCTGGAAGGGTATCCGCTGTGTAAAACAGATGCTTGAATAGTTGGTGGTTCATTCCACTGTGGTAACCCCTGATAAATAAGGGACTAAGCTGAAGGAAAATGACAGGAATGAATGTTTGCATATTTACTTAAGAACTGTTTCCAAGAAAAATTAATGAATAAGTAGATCAAATGCATTTTAAATTCAGTTATTATAAACGCTTTACATAGTGGTATCTTAGTATACTTGCAATGTTGTTACAATTATAAATGATTTGCATATTTTCAGTATTTTTTTTCTAAATATGTCTATATGACTTTTTAAAAACTTAAAAGCGTTAGTATGCATGTATTTAAAACATTTAATGCATTAAAAAAAAAAATTACAGTATTTGAAAAAGTGTCGGCTAACAAAAATGTTTAATTTTTAATGGTTTTAGTTTCAAGTAAATGAACCCTGGCTTCAGCTATTTCTGTGAATTGCAGATTTGATATGGTCTAGCGGGAAGGCTTCACCATATAATAGTACATCTGTACAACACTCAAGATAACAGAACATTCTGAGGCTTTCATACCTCTTTGTCCACAATGTCATGGAGGTCTGGGATGCTCAGGTCGGCTTTCACAAAGGGAATCTTATCTACTTCTTCTGGGAACGGCCTGTGCTTGACGTTAAACCGAATCCCAACATCATTTTTGGGAGTGGGTCGACTTTCAGGAACAAACACTTGCTGTAAGACAGACAAAAACAGAGAGACAATGTATAATAATAATAATAGCATTGTTTATAACTGTTCCTAAATCCATACATATAATGCGTGTACATGTATAGAGAGTGGGAGGAGCTAAAGAGATATTTTAGCATGTTTTGCTCTGATTGGTGTTATTTTTCTGCACTGCATCATGTGTGATAGAGTTTTACACCACAAATTCAGCTGTTAAACATGATTAATATTAAAAAAAAAGTTTAAATAGTGCTTCAACGTTCAATTAAATATTTATAAATAAGCTTTAACAGCCTAAAAAAGTTTATAACATATCAGTAGTTTACTATTTTTCTGCTGAGGAAATTAACCAAGTTTTTACCTCCAGATTTACTGATCGATCCGCTTTTCAGGTTCTGATTGGATACTGAAAGCTCATCTGTGCTCTGATTGGCTGTCAAGGTTGTATCTTACTTTCTGATTGGTTAATGAAATTGATTATGTTCTCTGACAGACTGGCAAGAATATATCTTTCTTTTTGATGGCCTAACTGTTCTCTGATTGGCTGTCAATGTTTTATCATATTTTCTGATTGGCTACTGAAAGCCCATCTGTGCTCTGATTGGCTTTCAAGGTTGAATATTACTTTCTGATTGGTTGATAAAACCCCAACTGTGCTTTGATTGGCTGCATCTGTGCTCTGATTGGCTTTCAAGATTGTATCTTACTTTCTGATTGATTAATAACAGCTTAACTGTTCTTTGATTGACTGTCAATTCTATATATTACTTTCTGATTGGCTACTGAAAGGTCATCATTGCTCTGATTGGCTGTCAAGGTTGTATTTTGCTTTTTTGATTTGTTTATTACAGCCCAACTGTTTTCTGATTGGCTGTTAATGTTGTATCATGCTTTCTAATTGGCTACTGAAAGCTCATCTGTGCGCTGATTGGGTGTCAAGGTTGTATCTTGCTATTTTGATTGGTTAATGACAGCCCAACCTTTCTTTAATTGGCTGTCAACTGTGTATATTACTTTCTGGTTGGCTTTCTGGAAGCCCATCTGTGCTCTGATTGGCTGTCAAGTTTGTATCTTATTGGTTAATAAAAGCCTAATTGTTCTCTGATTGGCTGTCAAGGTTATGTCTTACTTTCTGATTGGTTAATGAAATTGCATATGTAATCTGATTGGCTTTCAAGGTTGAATATTACTTTCTGATTGGTTAATGACAGCTCAACTTTTCATGGGAAGGTTATATTTTTCTTTTTGATGGCCCAACTGTTCTCTGATTGGGTGTCAATGTTGTATCATATTTTCTGAATGGATACTGAAAGCCCATCTGTGATCTGATTGGCTTTCAAGGTTGAATATTACTTTCTGATTGGTAAATGACAGCTCAACTTTTCTTTGATTGGCTGTCAATCTTATATATTACTTTCTGATTGGCTACTGAAAGCTCATCAGTGCTCTGATTGGCTGTCAAGGTTGTCTCTTACTATTTTGATCGGTTAATGAGAGCCCTATTGTTCTTTGATTGGCTGTCAATTTCATATCTTACTTTCTGATTGGCTACTGAAAGCCCATCTGTGCTCTGATTGGCTGTCAAGTTTGCATCTTACTTTTTGATTGGTTAATGACAGCCCAACTTTTTTTTAATGGCTGTCAACTGTATATATTACTTTCTCATTAGCTACTGAAAACCCACCTGCGCTTTGATTGGTTGTCAATGTTGTATCTTACTTTCTGATTGGTTATTGACATTGCATATGTCCTCTGATTGACTGTCAAGGTTGTATTATATTTTTTGGTTGGCAACTACAAGCCCATCAGTTCTCCGATTGGCTGTCAATGTTGTATCATAGTTTCTGATTGGCTACTAAAAGCCCATCTGCGCTCTGCTCGACACTGAAAGTTGTATCTTATTTTCTGATTGGCTAATAACAACCCAACTGTTCACTGATTGGCTGCTAATGTTGTATCATTCACTCTGATTAGCAACTGAAAGCCCATCTATGCGCTGATTGGCTCTTGAGGTTGTATCTTATCCTATGATTGGCTACTGAAAGACCATCTATGTTCTGATTGGCTCTTGAGGTTGTAAATTATCCTATGATTGGCAACTGAAAGACCATCTATGTTCTGATTGGCTCTTGAGGTTGTAAATTATCCTATGATTGGCTACTGAAAGACCATCTATGTTCTGATTGGCTCTTGAGGTTGTAAATTATCCTATGATTGGCTACTGAAAGACCATCTATGTTCTGATTGGCAGTTAAGGTGATGTGTTACCTTCTGATTGGCTCTTGCTCCTCGAGGCTGATGGAAAAGCTGCATAGTCCATGCATGTCGGCCAGACATACCTCTAATTAACATGGTGACAGACGGACAGGGATCTGTTGACAGACGCACACACTAATTAAAAACACAGTATGTAGTTTTCTCCACTAGAGGGTGTGTAATTACAACAAACTAAGGCCTATGTTGCTGATGGCGTGACTGATTGTGGAATCATGGGAGTTACAGGATGTATTCAACACTCATTATTGTGGTAGTATAGAGTAACAGCGCATTTCCACTGACACACTGGAAGTTCAGCTAGTTAACATGGTTGATTTCTCTGCCTTTGAGACAATGTAAGAACATCTGTCAACAAAATATACAACATCGTTCCACTGCTTTTGGATATTATAATGAAAACATCGTACATATTGCTCCTATAACAGGAAATAAGAGTAATGTAATGAAATGTGCGTCGTGTTCTCCTCACTCTGTTCGTTCCCCAGCGGCTGCTCCAGCATGGCGAGGATGACGGAGTTATCCAGGACGAAGTATCTGAAGTTGCTGTGAGAAGTGGAGGTGAGTCTGGAGTATTTGATGAGCGTGTCCTCGTTCAGCAGACTGCAGGGCGATGCGGGACCGCTGGGAGATGGGAACGCGCCCAAAACCTGCATTATACTGCAACACACAGACACACCAATCAAGACACATGCACAGAGCAGAGTTTCTGCAGGTTTCAAGTCAAATTTAAGACCCTTTAAGATTTTTTTAAGACCCTTTTAAAGGGTCACGAAACCCCTCTTGTCTCAGCAGGGGAAAAGGTGAAGAAAGTGGGTGTGTCCAGCTCTGTTTAGGCGGGAGTGTCGGGGGAGGGAAAGAGGGAAGGTTTTGCATTAAAATGGGCAAAACAACACACAGATGCAGGGGAGAAAGACAGTGACTGTGTTTACATAGACATCAGTGATAGAATCATTTGCCAAATTATTAATTTGTCGAATTTAACTTTTTTAGCACTTTCACTTTTATTCAGGAACACTTCATGCATGCCCCCCGTGACAAACGAGATATTGGATGCGAGGAACTGCTGGAAGAGTGTAGTTTTAATGGAGTATTTGATACCGCACAACAATATAGCCACAACAGCCACTCACTGAAGCTAAGCAGGGCTGAGCCTGGTCAGTACCTGGATGGGAGACCACATGGGAAAGCTAGGTTGCTGTTGGAAGTGGTGTTAGTGAGGCCAGCAGGGGGCGATCAACCTGTGGTCTATGTGAGTCCTAATGCCCCGGTAAAAGTGAAGGGGACACTACACTGTCAGTGGGCGCCGTCTTTCAGGTGAGACGTTAAACCGAGGTCCTGACTCTCTGTGGTCATTAAAAATCCCATGGCACTTCTTGTGAAAGAGCAGGGGTGTAACCCCGGTGTCCTGGCCAAAGTCCCTCAATCGGCCCTTACGATCATGGCCCCCCAATCATCCCCTTCCACCGAACTGGCTCCATCACTGTCTCTTCACTCCACCAATAGCTGGTGTGTGGTGAGCGCACTGGCGCCGTTGTCTTGTGGCTGCCGTCGCATCATCCAAGTGGATGCTGCACACTGGTGGTGGTGTAAAGAGACTCCCCTCATGATTGTGAAGCACTTTGGGTGTATGGCCATACACAATAAATGCGCTATATAAATACACATTACAATATGGGAGAAAAACAAAAAACCTCTGCATTTCCCACTAACTTGGATGCACTCGGTAGGTAGTGTCAGAAAGACGTGTGTGTATAGACTATCCTGTCACAAAATGCAGTGAAAATCCTACACGACGGTAATAGTTTGATTGCGGTGTACAGGTTTACACTCAGAGAGCAGCCTTTACAGCGGATCTTTCAGTCTATAAGATTGTAGTGATGTTAACGTACTGTAAACTTAGTAAAAGTTCAAATAATTTTAAGTAAGGCATGCCTTTAAACACTGAAAGAGTACTGCTGACGATACAAATTAAATTTGCCATCTGAATAAACAAACAAAGACAACTGCTCACTTAGCAAATCTGCAGAGACAGGACAATCAACACCAACTGGAGCCGCGTCTTTATTAAAAGGAGACGAGCAGCAAATTAGGATTTCACCATTTCCAGATGCGAAAAGCTTTTGGGTAAAGCCTGTTCCTTACATACATGTTTCTGTCGCGTGCACTTTAATCCACACGTGAGTCCAGCTGCGCTCTCATAGCGGGAAAATGAAAACAAAACCTTCACTGCAGCACATTATAAAAGCAACACTGACGACCCATTTCTCCAAATTCCTGTTCTTCCACTTGTTTTGGCAACACAACGTGGCGTCTCTCTGCCGTCTGAACACTGTAACAGGTAAAACAGTCTTCGAAGTCATCATGCATATTAATGAAGTTGCATCGCATATACAATAGAGCGAGCTAATTAGCTTGAACCAAGTCTTACTCATGAATGAATGCCGCACACTCAGAGACGATGCACTCCCAGGTACAGACATCCAGTTTACACACTGGAATACATGCAAGGATCTAATCGGCGTGACGCAGCTTTAAAAATTAGTTCCAAACTGAAAGAACAAATATGCTTGAAATAACGCAAAAACAACCAATTTTCACTTGTTAGTGAGATATACGTGTCGTAATAGTGTTTATAGCAGGATGAGACACATATTTGACCCGTCAACATCTAAACACATGTGTTTTGGTGTTTCATGACCCTTTCAAGAGTTCACACTTAGCTGATGATTGGTAATAAGCTAGTTTGGCATGCTGTCCCGGGAGAGAGCCCCGAGCTCATGAGAGCCTCGAGCCCGGGGCTCCCTCCCGTTGCAGGGCGAGAGGGGAGTTTGAGCTCGGGTAGATCTCGAGAACCCCCCCCTTACTGCTGCGTGAGGGTTGCTAAGGTGATGCGTTGCTGATAGAATTAAATCAAATTTGGTGCTAATTTTGATTAGTCAATTTAATTAAGTGTCATGTTTTTGGGAGTGTGGGAGGAAACCGGAGGACCCGGGGAAAACCCACGCAAGCACGGGGAGAACATGAACTCCGCACGAAAATGCTGACCGTTTGGGTAGATGCCCGAAGCGGAGGCATTTTGCTGTGAGGCTGCAGTGCTAGCCACTGGGCCGCCGTGCTGCCCTGTAGACAAAGGAGGAGGCGAAGGGGTGGAAGGGGGGATTCTTCAAGACGAAGATGACTAAAGGTAAGGTGTTTGGTTATTAGGAGTAGTCTGATTGGTGGTTCGTACATTAGCTTGACTCGGGGCCAGCCGTGTCAATCATAAGCACGTGATCCTCTCGAAATCAGTTTATGAATAAACTTCACTTAAGCTCATTATGAGGGAAATTTTAGACTTCTACAGGTCTAAACACTAATCCCTTTTACTTCTATAAATAATTGTTGCATTAACGGAAGATCATGTAAAGAGATGTGTTGCTTTGGTAGCTTTTTTCTCGATTAGGGAATTTAATTAGGAGAATTTGCTGTAAAAATGTCTAACAGCTATTGTGAATCGTATCTCTTTGCAATGAAAAACTTCAATGTTAAATAAAAAAGGTTTTGAAATGGATTATTAGTGGTTGACTATAAATTACTATAGTAAATGATTTCTATAGTAAAGGCATTCAGAGCTGGTTTATAAAAGACTTTACCATGATAGCGTGGCCTCTGCGGCATCTTTGACCCTCATAGATGCAGGGTTGTGCTCTTTGTCTCCTTTATACTTCACTTCCTGTTCGCCTGTTTTGGACTTGCTGCCGGAGATGCCGAGCTCCACGATCTCCAACACTTCAATCAGACAATCCTTAAAGACACAATACAAATGTGTTTTAAACAAGACTGGCATCATTAAATGAGATTACATATTGGATAGACTTACAGTTGACAAAAACACACAAGAAATATATATATATATATATATATATATATATATATATATATATATATATACATATACATACATACATACATACATACATACATATATATATATACATACATACATACATACATACATATACATACATATATATATATATATATATATATATATATATATATATATATATATATATATATATATTTACACAGACTATATATAATTTTGGGGCAAAATGGTGGCTCAGTGGTTAGCACTGTCGCCTCACAGCAAGAAGGTTACTGGTTCGAGTCCTGGCTGGGTCAGTTGGCGTTTCTGTGTGGAGTTTGCATGTTCTCCCTGTGTTGGTGTGGGTTTCCTCCGGGTGCTCCGGTTTCCAACACAGTTCAAACACATGCGATATAGAGGAACTTAATTGGCCGTGTGTGTGTGTGTGAATGGGAGTGTGTATGGATGCTTCCCAGAACTGGGTTGCAGCTGGAAGGGTAAAACATATGCCGGAATAGTTGGCGGTTCATTCCGCTGTGGTGACCCCTGATAAATTAGGGACTAAGCCGAAGGAAAATGAATGAATGAATATAGAATTTTTCATCTTTAATTACTTTTGATCCTGACATTGACACATCAGCTAGAAAGATGTTTAAACTTTTTAATATTTAAAATTCTTTAATAAATTATTATTTCAAGTACTGCTGTAAAAACAAACAACCCCCCAGTAAAAATCTACTTTAAATAGTCAAGTAATTTTTTTCGACATGTGCATTTATTTTTGCTATGACTTTGCATTTATTTTTGCTATAATAAACTGCAACGAAAAGGTTCACAGCTACTTTTATACAAGAAATTAACAATTTTTCCCAACCAAGACTTTAAATTGATCAAAAATGACAGTAAATAGTCCCTAAAATGGAAAAACAGTTGTTTTTTTACCCAGACATTAACAAAAACATATTTTAGAGCAGTAATCATATATATATATATATATATATATATATAAATAATTTTTTTTTTAAACTTTCAGAATCTTATACCAGCCCATGTCTGTTCACAAATGAACACTGTTTTCTTTATTGTGTGGTTGTAAGTTGTAGTTTAAGAGATTAGACAGAGACGTACCTTCTCATTGAGCATGTCGGGGTGTTCAGTAAGCCACACACACAGACAGTGGAAAGCAGCGACGATCATGGAGTGCAGATCTCTGGAATGAAGCGGAGCTGGACGACTGCATTGATACACAATATAACTGCAGACCGAGCTGACGGCACGCTTGCGGTCAGACGACTCCACGCTCACCTTCACCTGAACAAATAAAACCAACAAACACAATCTCTTGCTATTAAAACCAGATCTTCTGCTTGCCAAGGATTTATGTGCTTATTTGATCAAAAATACAGTAATATTGTTAAATACTAGAGAAGCATCAAACATTTAAAAAAAAACCTAAACATTCTGGATGCACATGGATTAAAGCTGAAAATACTATAAAATATTTAATTACTTTTTTATTTTTATTTTAACTTCATCAAATATTAAAAACTCAAGCCAATAAATAACAAAAAATGTATTGTTATTTTAATGTCACATAGGAGAGGAAATCAATAAATTAATAAATCTAAAAAGTAATTAAGGGAAAAATTAAATAATAAAATAGTATGTTAATATTAAAATAAAATAATAATGTAATTAAATAATAAAGAGAAAGGAATGACAGGGGTCAAAACAATTGGCAAATTTAAAATAGATCAATACATTTAAAAAGCGGGATTTAATATAAATATAAAAAATAAGCAAAATAATCTGCCAATGGGGAAAGCAAAATGATCTTACATCAAAAAAAACAAGATTATTTTGCTGACCCCATTGGCAGATTATTTTGCTTATTTTAAGGTAAAACTCACTTAATATTTCTCAAAACGAGACAATGTGTTTTGCTTGTCTAGAAAATTCTTCTTGATTTAGCAATTTTTAGATATTTAGACTAGAAACAAGACAAAAAATCTAAGCAAGAGAAGCATTTTTTGCAGTGCAGTGTTAAATTACAGAAATTTACTGTAAAATAACAAATGTTAAATTACAGAAATTTTCTTTAATTAAAATTTCTGATCAATTTCTGTAATTTAATTTTTTCTACAGTGTACAGTTGAATGCAAAAGTATTCACCCTCCTGTGAAATTTAGATTCTTTAAAAAAATAATTTCCAAGTGATTTGTTTAGACAATGGTTTTAATAACTAATTTCTGTTGTCTTCGCCATGATGACGACTTAATATTGTATTAGTTTATATATTGTGTATATGTACGTATATACAGTGTATATGTGTTTACATGCAATTATGTGTATGTTACAGTTGAAGTCAGAATTATTAGCCCCCCTTTGTATTTTTTCCTTTTTAAATATTTCCCAAATGATGTTTAACAGAGCAAGGACATTTTCACAGTATGTCTGATAATATTATTTCTTCTAGAGAAAGCCTTGTTTGTTTTATTTCGGCTAGAATAAAAGCAGTTTAAACATTTTTTTAAAGCCGTTTTAAGGTCAATATTATTAGCCCCCTTAAGAAATGATTATTTTGGATTGTCTACAATGTTACCTGTTACACAATGACTTGCGTAATTACCCTAACTTTACCCTAATTAACCTAATTAACCCTTTAAATGTCACTTTAAGCTGAATACTAGTGTCTTGAAGAATATCTAGTCTAATATTATGTGCTGTCATCATGGCAAAGAGAAAAATTTCAGGGGGTCTAAAAACTCTAACTTCAACTCTATGCATTTGTAAGTGTGTGTCTGCATATATGTTTATGGGTGTGTGTGTATGTACATTTGTGCATTTAAATGTGTGTGCATATGTATGTATATGTGTGTGTAAGTGTATATGTATGTATATATTTGTATATACTGTATGTGTGTGTGTACTGTAAGTGTGTATTTGGGTGAGTGGGTATAAGTGTATGTGTGCATGCATGTATGTATATATGTGTGTGTGTACCTTGGCGAGTCCCGCGAGCAGCTCGAGCGCCGCCAGAGAGATGCTCATGTCGAGTCTCCACTGAGAGTTGAGTCTCTGGGTGAGCAGGTGAATGCTGCGGATCAACAGCCCGGCCGCAGTGTCTGTGTGGAGAGCTGGGATATAACACACAGCACGCCATACACAGCGGGTTAGTAACACACACACAGACGCAAGCCAGGCACAGAGACATGTGATGATCCACCATACACATGAACACAGACACTGAGATCATAACAGCAGGCCGCGTTAGGCTTCATCTGACGGCATGCTTTTAAAATAAACAACAAGCATTTCATATGGAGCCTTTTCACATTTGTGTGTTTCCCAGCAGCACATGAGCACATAGTTGGTAAACTTAGCGCAGTAAATGGGAAAGTACAGCAAATCATTTATTTACAATCCTATTTGCTGAAATAATGACCAATAAACTCCATAATGGTGTTATCAAGACTTTCAGAAGGAGGAAAACAATAGTGTGAGACTGATAACTGCAGAAAGAAGAGAGAATAATGTCAGATTTACTGTCCTGCTCTCATAAACGCTGCATTACAAACACCTCACACAGGGGCTAGTTAGTTTATTGTAATTTGAATGTAATGCATACACAAATGAATACATATAAATGTTTATACGTAAAAAAAATCCAAATAAATTCAAGGATTAAAGATATAACCTCATCATAACAGTCTCGTGAAAAGGGTCCATATAGAAGAGCACTGGTTAAACACATTTAAACATGATGCACAGATCGACAGCTTCGAAATATCGATTTCATGCAACTTCTACAAACATGCAGAGATGCATTATGTCACAAGACTGGGATGCACTTTAATAATGCTTTAATATTAGACTAGACTAAATCAAAAATGTGGGATTTATTTAATTTTTTATGGCAGCTATATGTCAAATTTAACACCACGTACACCATCGCAAACGGGCTTGCGCTGAGTAAACTAATATCAATACTCATGAAAAGACTGGTATGGCTATTAACATGACGTATGCATATAATAAGGTACAGTATATGTCAAAAGCATCAGTGCAATATCAGACAGCACCCGTGAGAACAGCACAGTTATATCAGACTCATTCATGTCCAGCAGTGTGTGCAGGGCCGGTGAGCGCTCCGTGTATCTTTTGGTCACTCAGTTATGTTATCAAAATCTATTTTCTTGTGATTTTTTTGAGACATATTTTCCTCACGCATGCATATATATATTTTTTTGTTAGTTAGTTTGATTAATGTTGATTTCAAATGCAATAAATATGTTTGTATAACACTTGTAGTAACGGTGCTTATGATTGGTGGGTGAGACTAAGTTTTGGCTGATGCGCCTAAATTTTAAAGTTAGGAGCACCGGTGCTACCAAGCAAAAATGTTAATTTCGAGCCCTGTACTTTTGTAATTTTTATTTAGACATTTTAACTATTATTAGTTTTACTATTAATGTTATTACATTACGTTTAATATTACTATGATTATTCATAGAATTATTTTAGAATAATTCATTTTTTAATTTGTCTAATCAAAATAAATGTAAAATTATTTAGTTTTAGTTTTATTTAAACAAATTTTTATAGTTTTATAGAACTATTTCTTGAATAATTAGTTATTTCAGTTGTATAATAATCCTAACAATTATTTGTGCAAATTAAATTTTGGTGTAAATGATGGCCCTGTGGTACTATCTGCTTTCAGTGAATGGAAAAGAGCAGCGTAAATGTTCTGATTAGGGTTGTAACGGTATGAATTTTTTACGGTATGATAATCGTCTAAAACAATACCACGGTTTGACGGTTTTGCGGTATACGGTATGTTACAAATGTTACAAAATAATAGAACAGTGAAGCAAATTTGACTTTTTCCAAATAATATATTTTCAGTTACTATAAACAACACCACTTACAATGAACAAATAAAAAAATAAGAAAATAATAAATAATGTGTCAAAGTCCAAATAAAGTCCAAATAAACATGGTGCAAATCCTCAGTAAAAAAATAGATATAAATATTTACTATACTATAAATAGTTACATAACGAAACTAGATTCAATATGGAACATCCTTAGGTTTTATGTGCCAGCATGGATATGGTTGTCTGTGGATATGGATTTGGATATGGTTGTCTGCAATGCAGACAAACAGCTGCATCTTCATTTGCGTCTTTTGAAAACAGCAAGAGCAGCAGTTCGTCTTTGCTGTGTCACTGTTTTGTCATGTTTCTGTGCTGCTGTGCATGCAAAAGTACTTAGTATGAGAATTATTTCATGCAAAACTTTTTTTTGCGTTTTATTTAGCCGTGCATAAATGTATGCCTATCTCTCATTCCGTGTTGTTCAAAAAGCTCATTGTTGGTCCACAAACAAAAGCGAAACCTATGCTTATTGGTTGTGATATAGCGAGTTTGAACCAATCTGGGCATGGAGGAGGGACAATGCATCAATGCATCATGTCTGGTTTGTCCGGAGACACAGTGACGAGCATTTCTTTGTCAAATCAGCGTTGTCAAATGTTGATGACGTAACCGCACTGATTCACAGCCTCTGAAAGTCCGCGAATGTTATGTGATACAGCACTGGAAAGCTGAGATTCTCTTCTTTATGCCAATCTTTGAATTGTATGAATCGGATCAGCGGATTAAAAGTTATTAAACAATTAAGAGCAATACTTATTTTTAGCTGTCTCGGTCTTTAAGGGTTAAAACCGTTGATATGCAATTGTTCATGGTATGATAATCGTGCACGTTCAAATCATGGTAGACAGTCATACCGGTATATTGTTACAACCCTAGTTCTGATACTGTAAATATACAAATAAAATAAAAGCCATATTTAAATAAACCACCGCACACTCTGTATGAGAGCATAACGTCAAATAAACAGGATCATTTGGAGTCATTTTGGCATCTCTGCTAATGAATCTTGTCATTACTACAATAATTAACCGGCTCAGATCTCTGACAAGCTTTTCAAATCATTTTCCTAAGCATTTAGATTTATGCATTAGCAGATGCTTTCATACAAAGCCACTTATTAAAGCGGAGTTAAACAGAGAAATGCTTTAATGCAGATAAAACGCACGAGTGTCTGATGTCCCTCTGTGCTTACCGTAGTCTCTCAGCAGGGCCTGTGCCGGGCGTTCGCTGTCTGGAGTGGTGGCTTCTGAACTGCCTGCGCTAGCATTGCTGATGCCACTGTTATTACGACTGTGACTCTTAGCCAGAGAATGGCTGCCATCCACACTGCCCTGCACACACAACACACACACACACACACACACACACACACTGCAGCATTAGCTGTGCTTCCATCCAATGCAAATAAGACAAAGCCAAGGCACAAACTGAAATATCGAATAAAACAGTAGTGAATAAAGCTGGAGCGGCAGGGTGGCTCAGCGGTCAGCACCATGGCCTCACAGCAAGGTTGCTGGTTCGAGTCCTGGCTGGGTCAGTTGGCATTTCTGTGTGGAGTTTGCATGTTCTCCCCTTGTAAGCATGGGTTTCCTACGGGTGCTCCGGTCCAAACACATGCGCTATAGGGGAATTGATTAAGCTAAATTGCCCAGAGTGTATTAGTGTGTGTGTGTGTGTGTGTGAATGGTTGTTTCCCAGTAATGGGATGCATCCGCTGCAGAAAACATATGCTGGAATAGTTGGCGAAGGAAATCCACGCCAACAGGGGGAGAACATGAAAACTCCACACAGAAATGCCTAGCCGGGACTTGAACCAGCAACATTCTTGCAGTGATGCATCAGTGCTAACCACTGCACCACCGGGTTGCCTAAAAGTAATACAAGTAGTTTATCCGGTAGCACTTTATAATAACTACACACTATAAATCATTTATTAAGCATTAGCAAATAGTGAACTCATTATCTGTTAAAGGGCCATGAAACCCCCTCGTTTCAGCAGGGTGTTTTCACACCTCTACTTTGGAAAAAGTCAGAAAAGTGGGCGTGTCCAGCTCTGTTTAGGGGGGAGTGTCGGAGGAAGAACAGAGGCTTGGTGTGGGAGTGTCTATTTGGGCACGCGCTGACTTTCAGAGTCAAAACACACACACACACACACACAGGGGAGAAAGTGACTGTGTTTACATGGACATCTGTAGTCGAATTATTTGGCAAATTATTAAATGGTGGACTTTAACTGCAGTTTGGCTCTTTCATTCAGGGAATTCATTCATGTCCCTCCCGACAAACGAGATATTTGATTCGAGGATCTGCCCTAAGCGTGTATTTTTCATGCAATGTTTGATACCGCACGGCGAATGAGAGAAAAAAAACTCAGCATTTCCTGGAAACTTAGATGCACACGGCAGGTAGCGTCAGAAAGCCGCGTGTGTTATTCCGGTTACAAAATCCAACACGAGGTTATAGTTTGGTTGTAACTGTTAGTGCTAACATGTTTACACTCGGTGCAATAGTTTGTTTGATATGAATAAAATACGAACTGAATAAACAAAGAGCACTGCTCGCTCACTTACCAAATCTGTAGAGACAGGACAATCACCAGCAACTAGAGCCGCGTCTTTATTAAGAGGAGACTACAAGCGAATCCAGATCTCAGCGTTTGCAGATGAGAACAGCTCTCAGGTAAACAATGTTCCTCCTTAGACACGTAAGTTATTGTTGTCGAGCGTCGCGTACACTGTTAATCCACACGTGAGTCTGAGCTCTCACAGAGAGAAAATGAAAACAAAACTGAACTGCAGCAAACTATAAAAGCAACACTTCACGCTTGTTTTGCCAACACAACGTGGCGTCTCTGCCGTCTACACTCTGACAGTAATGAATATTAATGAAGTTGCACAATAGAGCGCGCTGATTGGTTTGAACCAAGCCTTACTCATGCATTAATGCAGCACACTGTTAGACGTAATAAGACTCACTCTGGCACAGACGCTGGAATACACGCTATTATGTCATGACCGTGACGCAGCTTCAAATATTCGTTTCAAACCGGAAGTACGAATTTGCTTGAAATAACGCAAAAAAATATAGGTGTCCTAATAGTGTTTTTAGCAGTGTGGGACACATATACGACTGTCAACAGCTCAACACATGTGTTTTGGTGTTTCGTGACCTTTTAAGCATTAACTCTGCAATCCAGTTGTATTTAAGAGTAGTTGAGGGTGTTTAGGATCATTCAAAATGAGTTAGTAAATGATTAATAAACTATTGAAATCAACATTTGTATATTTTATTATTCAGGCATATACTAATAGTTAACTAATATGTTAGTAAATGCCTAATTAACTCAACTTCATGCAGTTTTGTGACCTAATCTAAAGTGAGGACTATTCATGCTTTATAAATCCCTTATAAATGACAAATAAAGGCTCAGAATTAAATGAAGAATAATCTTTGCAATCACATCTAAAAAGTAAAATTACTGTAAAGTTTAAACATTGCTGAATAACCTGAGTGTCAAAATACGACATCCAACTGGATAAAACAACAATATAATAATTTAACAATATAATAAGATGCAATGTTTAAACTCTAAATTGATTTTATTTTAGATCAGGTTGCAAAGATTTATTTTTCATTTGAAGTACAGTTTCATTTGTGTATCTTTAAACTAATAGGTATGAATAATGTCATTTTTCCTGTTTAGAATTTAACTGAGCCTTTATTTGTCATTTATAAGGGATTTATAAAGCATGAATAGTCCTCACTTTAGATTAGGTCACAAAACTAGATGAAGTTGAGTTAATAAAGCATTTATTAACATACATAGTAACCATTAATATATGCCTGAATAATAAGACATATAAACGTTGATTTTAATAGTTTATTAATCATTTACTAACTCATTCTGAATGATCCTAAAAACCCTCAACTACTCTTAAACACAAATGGTTTGTAAATAATGCGATACTTAATGTAGTAATGAAAAATAAATTGTTAACTAAGTATGAAAGTACAATTATTAAACACATTTTAAATATGATTGTAAGTCAAGAATACAGCATTTGTAGCTGCAGTTATAAACTGCTTACTAACGCTTATTAATGTAGAGTTAATGCTTAACAGATAATGAATTCACTATTTGCTAATGCTTAATAAATGGTTCATAATGTGCAGTTATTATAAAGTGTTACCGTTTATCCTACTCATCTTAGCATTTCCATATCCCAAATTGTGCATAAACATAGGTGGATGGAAACGTGGCTAATGATCTGTCTTTATCATGTACCATCCTGCCGACACTTCAAATGTAGGTCAGGTTCTCTGTCTAAACTGATATTAGTTCATGTGGGACAGTAAAAGTCGTACCACTTCAGCCTGAGCACCAACAGACTCCAGCAGAGCAGAATCCTGCACGATATTCAGCATCGCCGCTGTGGGAAGAAACACACATGCAGTTATTATCCACAACTGCCAGAACTGAATGTGCATAACCATTGCTTTAATTTGTTGGTATAGTTGGTATTTAATTGGTATGTGGTTACATAATAATACAGCACACATAACAAAAAAAATATTAAAGATTATCATATGATTGTTATATAACTTACTGTAACGGTTGCCGTATATTGGTGGAATTTTTGCGTCCCGTTCCCTCTTTCTTTTTCTCTCTCCCTCTCTTTCTCTCTCCCCATCTCTACCTGTCATATCCTTTAGGTCCGCCTTCGCGGAATCTGATTAGTCAGGAGACCAGTCACTCATTATTGGGTGACGTGGCGCTGTCACATATAAGGACGCCAGGGAGAGCGGATGACAGCGCGCTTTTCCTTTGATCCCGTTTTTGTGTATTTTTGCCGACATGATTTTGGTATTCGTTAAATTTGCTTAACTTTCGTTTGTATAAAATTATTTAGTATATTTTCTGCCCATTTTTGAACGAGATTGTGATTTCTGTACATTTATATTCGATTGTTTGTTTGTTACTTTGGCACAACTCTTACCTGCTCAAACCTAACACAGATTATTGAGAGTTGACTTTGTCCTCAGAGTAAGGCGGGCAGGGAAGATGTCGTACGACTTCCATCTTACATACACGTAGTCAATCCATTGTTTAAAACACCAGGTAAGAAAGTGAATGCCGCTTATGTATTTGTTTTGTTTTTAGGTCAGAATAGGTAAGTTTACGGCGCTGAAGATTTTTCTTTTCTTTTTCTTTTCATGTTCTAGTGAGGTAAGGGTTTGGCTTATGAGTTAGAATTGTTTTGTTATATTTATTTCTTTGATTTGGCTTCACTGGCGTCCCCTTACTCTTGAGTTGACCTAATTTTGTTTGATACTTTGTTTAATTTGTTACTTTATTATTGTAAATATTTTTCTGAGTGTATATATATTTGGGCATTATTCTGATTTCACTTTTTTGTACATTAAATCACTTTTGTTGGCAGTTTTGTTGATTGTGTCTTTTGTTTTCACCCATCATCTTGTAAAGGTACCACACCTCTTAAATGTTATTACTTTTACCCTAGACTAACATCAAAGAGGTTGTAACACTTACTTTATCAGTAGGCTATTTATTATTTATTATTAGGATTTAGGCGAACACAGCAGCACGGCAATGTGAACAAACTCCTGATAAAAGACAACATAATTTCGTAAAACGTAGAAACTTTTTGAAGCTGTTTTGGGAATTTATACAATTTTTCCAACATATTTCTATTCTGTATTTTGGGGGCCCTTATTTCAATACAATGTCTGATTTGTAAGTATTTCCAAAAAATGATCTTGTCCTTCTAATTTAAACCTTTTTTTCAAATCATTATAAGATATCAGTTTAACATTGTTAAACAAATCATTTAAGGTACGTATCTAAAAATAATAATAATAATAATAATAATAATAATAATAATAATAATAATAATAATAATAATTTCTATTCCTTTACTATTTATTATTATTATTTAACTTATAAAATAGCAATATAGTTAACCTTGAACAATGGAGTTCTACAAAATATGGAGTTTATAAAGAATAATAGTTTTATAAATATAAATAATAATAACAGTTTGCTTAATATGTTTATAGATTTTCACTGACGAAGCATGTTTCAGAGCCTAAACTCTTTCTTTCATTGTATTTCCCTTGACAAACCAGTAAATGCACATATTGAATACCCAGTATCATCTGTGTATTGATCGGGTCTGTCTCTGTTTGCAGGGCGCCGATCAGAATATTGACCAATCGCAGCTTCAGGGAGAGGAAGGTGACCGCCTTGTCGTGGAGAGAGTTGTCATCATTGCTGAATTTCCCTTCCAACAGAACCTGGAGATTCAATTAGAAAAACACAGCCAATTCAGTTATGTGCTCAGAGAGAAATCAGGAAGATGAACGGATAACACCCCCACATCTGAAGCGTTTTACCCTGGGTTTCCATTTGAAAACCAAATATCAAACTCTGACTTATCTGACAAAAATTTTCATGATCCATCCACCTTATTTTTCTTCCTGTCTCATTTACTTTCATTCATTTTCATTCAAAACATCTTGTGCTCCTTTATATTTATAAACTGTATTTTTTTTATTTACATTAAAGCCTGGTTTATACTTCTGCATCAAGTAGCTGTGCATTTATACTTCTGCGCGCTGTCTCTGTTATTCTGCATTAACACTTCTGAAACATTCAGTGATTCAACAAGAAGAGGCATTACACACAAGAAGTGCTACTTATACATATTATTATTAAGTTTTATATTATACATATTGCATATTCTTATATCATTTTGCTTAAATATATTAAATTGTCAGTAAAAAAGGAATAAAATGACACAAAAAACACCATAGCAATGGACAAAACATGCTATCCCACTAGGGCTGGGCGATTTGGCAAAAAAAAAAAAAATCTAGGTTTTTTATAAAGTTTGACCAATTCACGATTTCGATTATTATTTTTTTTTTATTGTGTTACTAGTCTTCTCAAAACATTACAACAACATGACTGAAGTAACATTCTCTTTATAAGTAACTTGAAAACCCATCTGGTTAAGGAACATTGTATTTTTAATGGCCATGTCATACAATAATCGGTCAAGGTGTGAATAAATGTAAAACAAATTCACGAGTTAAATAGCGTTGCTGAAGATTTGAATAAGAAGTATTTGTGTAAATATTGCAGTTGCAGGAATACAGAGGCATTTTTTGCAAGTTTTGCTGAGCCTAGGAAAGATTGGCTGTCAGCTCGGCTTTGACTTTGTCTTCTGATTGAATGGCAGGTTGTATTGCTGCTGCCTTTTTCTTAAAAAGATACAGCGGAAGAAAAGGACTGAACATGGAAACTGTAAAGCCTAATTTAACCCAGTGTGTGAAGTTGTGGACTTATAGCAGGAGCAAATACAAGCACCAGATGTGTGTCTAATATAAAATAATATATTGAATCTATTTTTCTTTTTTCCCCTTTTAAATATCGATCATTTGACGCGCTTTGCTCCACTCTCTGTATTATGCTGCCTGATCTGTCTGGTTTTCAACTAGGTCCGCTAAATGACGTCATGGGGCCGGTACTTTCATTTTCACTGCTACAGTCCCTCACTTCTACTCGTATTCAAACCTAAAGATCGGCGTGGTTTTTCACATGGCAGGCTTTTACGTCCTTCATACATGTTGAGATCGAGTTTATCGACTTGATGAGGGAATGTCTTGACAATCCACACAGACGATGACTCCAACTAATGCAACAAGCGAAATCCTTCATGACTTCACGCTTTAACAGGCAGTCAAGCAGGTCGCACTTTACATGGCGCGCACATGACAGTTTAAACTATCACACACCAGAAGCGCACAGAAGCTGAAAAATGAACTGCGTGCGCGTCGCGTCGCCGAGAGGTGCTTCTGGTGTGCTTCCTGCTTCATACAGAGAGTGAACCAAAGCGCATTGGTGCCAATATAATGTATTAAATATATATTTAAAAAATAATTAAATTAAAAAAAAAAAAAATTTAAAAAATTGCGATTCTCGATTTAATATAGAATTAAATCGTCGTCAAAACGTAAATTTGAATTAATCGAAAAATCGCCCAGCCCTATATCCCACATGAAAAAATACTATAGTAATTTACAGTAAGTATGAGTGTTTTTGAGCAATAATATTGTAAAGCATCTTATACTCTGTATATAGTATTTACAACCCTTTATTAATGAATGCTCCAGCATACTGTAGTAATAACATTGGTGAACTGATAAACTGTGTTAAATACTATATTATACTTTACTATAGTAAACTGGTGGTTTGTAGTACAATATACCCTATAGTTGTAGAATACTGCAGTACTGGGTCATTTGTTTATAGTACTGTTGTTGTGTTTCCATACCACAACATATTAATTTAAGTACTTTACTATAGTATTTACTCTAAATGACTACAGTATTTATTTAATGTGGGAAAACAGTGCTATAAGAAAAAGGTATTAAATAAATATAAATATTTTGACAAATGAAAATGATTAGTGTTTAGCTTATAGTGGCATTTAAAGGCTTAACTAGGGTAATTAGGGTAAAGTTAGTGTAATTAGGCAAGTCATTGTATAACAGTGGTTTGTTCTGTAGACAATCCAAAACTAATATTGCTTAAGGGGGCTAATAATATTGAGCCTAAAATGGGATTAAAACAATTAAAAACTGCTTTTTTTCTCTCTTTCTAGCAGAAATAAAACAAATAAGACTTTCTCCAGAAGAACAAATAATATAGGAAATACTGTGAAAAATTCTTGAATCTGTTCAACATCATTTGGAAAACATTGGAAAAAGAGAATAAATTCATAGGTGGGTGAATAATTTTGACTTCAGCTTAATAATATGAATTAATGTAAAACGTGTAGTAACGGTGCTCATCATTTTTGGTGGGTGCGACTAAATTTTGTCAGGCATTTTTGAAGTTAGGACCACGGGTGCTACCAAGAAAAAAAGTTAATTTCGATCCCCGTTAGATCTTAATCGGTAGTGGAAATTTCGATTTTAAGAAAATGTTGAATGTAATCGAGCCCCGTTACATTATTCCTTCATAAGTCCATATCAGTCAGATAATTCCGGCTTTTAGATGCACTGAAATGGCAGGTGACAGTCAAATCAAGCAGATCTGTGCTGTCTGAGGAAAAGGTGGACACTCATCTTTCTGAAAATAAATACTTAAAAAATAAATTAAAATTCCATTATAAAACTAAATTGTTTTTTTTTTTTGTTTGTTTGTTTAACTACTACAATATTACATTGATTTATTTAAAGGAAGCTTTTTGGTTTAGAGTATAAAGAAGGATTTGTTTAATTTGCTGCTTAGCAGAAACTGTGGAAGTATAGCTTTATTACTGTTTAAAGTAAAAGAAAAAAGAAACAGGATCATACTTTTATAACGTCAGTTTTAATACATAAAAAAAATTTAAATCAGAGAAATCCTCTGTCTTTTTACATTTTTTTGCTGTATCAAAACATACCGAACCCTGACACCACTGTGTCGTATCGAACCAAACCGTGATTTTTGTGAACCGTTACACCCCTTATATTAGTGCTGTCAATCGATAAAAAAAATTTAACTAATTAATCGCACCTTTTAAAAAAATTAATCGCAATTAGCCGCATTTAAAATACTGAAACTTGTAATTTTGCCTATTTAAATGTAAAATTAATGTAAACGCAAGACAAAAACTATTTAAATTCAAAATATAATTGTTTATTAGAATTAAAATAAGAAATATAATTGTTTAATAGAATTTTTGTTTAACTTGTAACACAGATTTCTTCATGTAAACAACATACCCACAATAAACCATCAAGATCGTGGCTTGACAGCCATATTTATTACAGAAATTAAAACACAGGCATGTTAATGACATTTAAATTTCAAAACAATCAATGCCAATAAAGAAAACATTGATTTCCATGTTGGATTCTGAGTGGACTGCAAAAAAATGCCAAAATACAGGAATTGCAGATCTGGAAAATGGAAAATTATAATAGTAAACTATAGAATACAAACTGTTGCACTCATTGTAAAGTTTTATTGCTGTGAGTTAAGAACATTAGTTATAGCGTAGAAACAATTTAGCTTAATCCTCCTTTACATTCATCCAGTAGCTAAGACTAGGAGTATCACACAATGCGCTGCAGATGTTTTGGCCCCAACGGCCTTCCATACTGGAGCGACTCCCCTCAGATTCAACACGCATGATCACGTTCATCAAATCTGCTTAAACTAAGCGTCCTAAAGTATTACTGTATTTCACAAGGATTCTGACACAACAACGCGAAGCATACGCTTTCGATGCGTTTAATGAGGAAACAAGCTAAACTTGGAGGGCGCATGCTGAAAGGCAGAGTAATGCCCTGTCTTTGACAGCTCGCGACTTCACCAGAGACTTTCTGAGTACATTCACATAATTTTAATATGATTAAGATTATACTCTTATTAA
Organism: Danio rerio; assembly: GCF_049306965.1. Taxonomy (NCBI): domain Eukaryota; kingdom Metazoa; phylum Chordata; class Actinopteri; order Cypriniformes; family Danionidae; genus Danio; species Danio rerio. The sequence continues at coordinate 61,149,056 of NC_133181.1, read as the reverse complement.
AAGTCTACCGTGTAGCCTAAGCAGTGATTTTATTACCTTAAAGGAACACCGAGTCACGAAATGCGGAGGATTTTCTTTCTGTTCGCCATGCGGTATCAACTTACAACAGAAGTCGAAAGTTAAAAATGAAACACCCGAAATTGCATGAAACTCTGGATAACCTGTGATGCAACTAACTGTTTTATACTGGAACTTGCCTTCAAAAAGTGCTTCCTTGGTGTTATTTAATTTTCTTGCATGTTAAACACACGTCCACCACAACAGGAGGTAAAAAAAACCTGCATCTGCGTTAATTGCGTAAAAATTTTTTTACGCGTTAATTATTTAAAATTAATCGCATGCGTTAACGCACTAATTTTGACATCGCTAATATATATATATATATATATATATATATATATATATATATATATATATATATATATATATATATAAAATTCCCTGAATTCTGTTTACCTCTGATTTGACGTTGCCGAAGTGGTGAGGAAGCGGAAGCATGGACAGCAGGATGTGGATGGAGGCTCTTCTCAGCTCAGTAGGATTCACATAAGACTTAAACTTCGACAGCTCTCTGTCGGTGGAAAATAATCAGAAACATGCATTCACATTGAGCATGCAATAGGAGTGGACATCCCCTGGATATCAATGTAAGGAGGTAAATAAAACCATCAATAAAAAGAGTTGAGTCGTTGATGTGAAGAATCAACAAAAAGACACAGAGCTAAACAAGGAGTTTTTTTGTGTAATCCTAGCATGTGCAAGATTTCCTCAGGCATGGTTATCATCAGACACTCACCGGTCCGGCAGGATGGTCTCCAGTGCAGATATGAAGTAGGGAACCACTACATTGATTCCCTTGAGATCGGAGCAGAACAGAGCAGAAGAGTTCAGGATAATGCTGGCTAAGACCGGCCTGCAGATGAAGTCTGAAATCTGAAGACCCTGGATCAGCACCATGTAGAACCTGACAAAATCAAGGCCATTTCAGTAGTTGCAGGCAATTCTTGAATATCTTCAGTAAGGCTGCACGATATTCGACATTGAAATGTTCAGTTTATCTGCAATATATATATATATATATATATATATATATTTCTCAAAATAGCAACGCACCAGCAATGCGCCTCAACACGCCTCCCTTTTTAGACCAGAACACCTATGGCTATATATATATTAGGGGTGTCACGATTTCGATTTTTAATCGAAATCGATCGAAATTTATTCTTAATTTCGATTATTGAATCAAAAAATAGAATCGTCGATGCTGCCACGCCCCCATGTCACGTCAGCTTGGCTTGCCAAGCGGGAAAAAAAACGGCTTGTTGAAGTGCTTGTTAAACTGCAGACGCAGAAGACCCGTCGACAGAAACCCTCTCCTCATTCAATGAAGTCGCCGGTGTGGAAGCATTTTGGATTTTGTGTTGTCGACAAAAAAACACAGTTTTGCAAGCTCTGCTATGTACGTATTACGTACCGTTCATCCGATAGACAACACTGGCATCGCGATCCTCCGCCCGTCCCTGTTGTGAATCCGCTCGCGAAAAATGCCAATCACGTGACCACACAGACACAGACACACACACAGCCATGCGCTCGAGACAGCAGGTCCAGGCAGTCAGAGGACTGCTTCAATCTTTCACTCACTTGTACTTCGTCATTTTAGCGAACACCTCAGATACTGTTGGCTGGTTCCTGTTGGTTGTGCGTCTTTTTTACCGACGCCATTATAACGACACAGATCACTGCCTATTCACGAGTCCCGCAGAAAAAGTGATTGACAGGTGGTAATGATGTGTGTATCTTGCCTTTATTCATTTACTGTATGATTTGTTTATGGGTAAAACAAAGACCATGCAGGTCAGGTAGTTTAAACGGTAGGCTACAAATAATTAATTGGTCATTAATTAATTAATTAATTATTCATAATCGAAAATCGAATCGAATCGTGCCTTTAGAATCGAAAATGTAATCGAATCGAGGATTTGGAGGATCGTGACACCCTTAATATATATATATATATATATATATATATATATATATATATATATACATATATATATATATATATATATATATATATATATATATATATATATATATATATATATATATATATATATATATCAGCGCAATATATATATATATATATATATATATATATATATATATATATATATATATATATATATATATATATATATATATATATATATATATATATAACGATATGAATATAATTTCACAAGATGACTTATAACTCTTTTTTGGATAAATGCATCAATTTACATTGATTGGGATTATTTTTTAGAGGACTATCTACATAAAATACAAAACAATTGAACAGATACAAATGATTTGATGGCTAAAAGTATTGAGGTTCAGAAATGCAGTAATAATACATAAAATAACACTTTGGGCCCTATTATACACCTGGCGCAAGGTGTGATGTAATTAGGCTGGCTTGTGTAGCAAGCCAGACTACTGTTATCCTATTAAACTTATTATTATTTTTATTAATATTATTATTCTTCTTCTGAGACTAAAAATTAAACTCTATCTCCACCTAGACCTTTCAAGCTATGACCATCAAACTCGGGTCAGACCTCCGAACTATTCTGACTCGAGTTGCTATATCCTTTCCGACTGATCCGACTTTCGGTTTCCCGAAAAACGTCCCGGGACCGTCGGAAAAATCCCATAGACGTAACATTGGATCAAACTTTGTGACCTCATAACTCCGCATCAGAATGTCACACAGACTTCTAACTGGGCTCATTTAACTCAGACTATCAAACTGCCAATGACTGATCACCTTTAAACTTTCTGGCCACGCCCTAGCAACCACTTTTGGACCCTAGAAACCGTCCCATAGACTTCCATTGCAAAAGACTCTCATTGACTTTACATGGGATCAAACTTTGTGAGCTCATAACTCTGCATCAAACTGTCCTACAGACTAATGGCTGAGCTCATTTAACTCAGTCTAGCCAGCAGCCAATCACCGATGGCCTTTTAACTTTCTAGCCACACCCTAACAACCAGATACTGCACCCTAGCAACTGTCCCATAGACTGCAATTAAAGAGGTTCAGACTGATATTGTCATGCTGCAGTGTGATAGAGACATGGGGGTTGTTTTTAACTGTTCATACTGGCAAGAAGCTTTGATACATCATCAGTCTAAGCTGTCAATCAACTCCATAGCAACAAAACAGACTAACCTAGCAACGATATAACAGCAGCTATATCTCAGCATCAGAACATCGTAGAGAGGCGGGGGTTGGCTTGTTTGACTCATGCTCGCACTCCTATCTATCTATCTATCTATCTATCTATCTATCTATCTATCTATCTATCTATCTATCTATCTATCTATCTATCTATCTATCTATCTATCTATCTATCTATCTATCTACCACTATCTATCTACCACTATCTATCTATCTATCTATCTATCTATCTATCTATCTATCTATCTATCTATCTATCTATCTATCTATCTATCTATCTATCTATCTATCTACCTATATCTATCTATCTATCTATCTATCTATCTATCTATCTACCTATATCTATCTATCTATCTATCTATCTATCTATCTATCTATCTACCTTTATCTATCTATCTATCTATCGATCTATCTATCTATCTATCCATCATGCTAAGAACATGCTAATTCATGCTAGAATCATGCTAGTCACATGCTAATTTATGCTAGAATCATGCTAGTCACATGCTAATTCATACTAGAATCATGCTAACAACATGCTAATTCATGCTAGAATCATGCTAGTCACATGCTAATTCATTCTAGAATCATGCTAACAACATGCTAATTTATGCTAGAATCATGCTAGTCACATGCTAATTCATGCTAGAATGATGCTAACAACATGCTAATTCATGCTAGATTCATGCTAGTAACATGCTAATTCATGTTAGAATCATGCTAACAACATGCTAATTCTTGCTAGAATCATGCTAGTAACATGCTAATTCATGCTAGAATCCTGCTAACAACATGCTAATTCATGCTAGAATCATGCTAACAACATGCTATATAATGCTAGAATCATGCTAACAACATGCTAATTCATGCTAGAATCATGCTAGTAACATGCTACTTCTTGTTAGAATCATGCTAACAACATGCTAATTCATGCTAGAAGCATGCTAACAACATGCTAATTCATGCTAGAATCATGCTAACAACTTGCTAATTCATGCTAGAATCATGCTAGTAACATGCTATTTCATGCTAGAAGCATGCTAACAACATGCTAATTCATGCTAGAATCATGCTAGTAACATGCTAATTCATGCTAGAATCATGCTAGTAACATGCTAATTCATGCTAGAATCATGCTAAGAACATGCTAATTCATGCTAGAATCATGCTAATTCATGCTAGAATCGTGTTAAATCATGCTAAAATCATGCTAGTAACATGCTAATTCATGTTAAAATCATGCTAGGTACATGCTAATTCATGCTAGAATCATGCTAGTAACATGCTAATTCATGCTAGAATCGTGCTAACAACATGCTAATTCATACTAAAATCATGCTAACAACATGCTAATTCATGCTAAAATCATGCTAGTAACATGCTAATTCATGCTAGAATCATGCTAACAACATGCAATTTCACGTTAAAATCATGCTAATAACATGTTAATCCATCTATCTATCTATCTATCTATCTATCTATCTATCTATCTATCTATCTATCTATTTATCTATCTATCTATCTATCTATCTATCTATCTATCTATCTATCTATCTTTTCGTACTTTTTAAAACTGTTTAAATAAACTATTACCGTCAGGCTTTCACAAGCCAGCCTCAAAGTTTGTTCTCAAACTTTAAGAATCTAGTTGTTGTTTGCTAGTTTCAGCTTGGCGCAGGAGTCATTTTGACGTTTTCCGCCGCGCTGTTTAAATAGCAAATGCATTTGCACTCATATGTGCGCCCATAGGTGTTCTGGTCTAAAAAGGGAGGCGTGTTGAGGCGTGTTAAGGCACAATGCTGGCGCGTTGCAATTTTGAGAAACTATAATAGATTTTTCAGTAGACCAGAACAAAGCCGGTCTATTGTCCAGCGCAGAGCGAGTTAGTTGTGCGCCTCGCTTACACACTGCTTAATACACACAAGATGAAGAGCAATACGCAAATATCTTTACATATGAAAAAGAATAAACATATTAAGGATATATATAGGATATAATAAGAATAGATATAGAATATAAATATAAAGGATTAAAATATTACAAAATATATTATTTTCTAGCCTACATGAATATAAACACCACTGCCTTCATGCCTTCTTCATCTCGGGAGGCTTTTTCAGTTCATTCATAACAATTTGCTTTTGTATAATGTTATTATTATTTACTATATGCATATTTATATATGTTTTATTAAAAAATCAGGTTTTAGACCATATGGTTCACAGCATGTGTGTTAGGACATAACTCAGGTTTGTGAGCACACTTCGTTATTGTTGTTCATTTATTCGTTTGCTGGAAATTAGAACTGAATTTAGAAATAGTTTTGAAACAAATCTTTGCACTTAACATCGAAATTAATTATTTATAGGCTAATTGATGTCTGTGCGAATAAGCTTTCCTTATCCACGAGAGCGAAAGTAGATTATGAGATCTCTTGTTCTCGTGCTGCAGATGCTCTTTTTAACTGTTTTCTTGGTAGTGAATTGTTCAGTTTTACCATCCACTGCGTAAAAATGTGCTGGATAAGTCGCCGGTTCATTCCGCTGTGGCGACCTCGGATTAATAAAGGGACTAAGCCGACAAGAAAATTTTGTTTGATTTATTAGGCTGTAACACATTAATTCTGTTGCTTAAATATTAATAATGATATAAATGTTGGGAAATGTTTTTGCTGCTTGATAGTGTGGAAACTGTAAGTGACACTTTAATCAGTCTGATGAATAGAGAGTTGACCGTGTTCATTTGCACCTGTTGTAGTAGACTAAACCTAATATTTTAATATACAGTATATTTATATTTATATATATATATATATATATATATATATATATATATATATAAATATATCATATATAATCATCCTGACGATCCCTCGGTTCCAGCTCGCATCTCAGCCTGCCTGTTGGACACTTTACGCTGGATGAAAGATCATCATCTTCAGCTGAACCTCGCAAAAACGGAAATGCTTGTAGTTTCTGCCAACCCAACTCTACACCATAACTTTTCAATCCAGATAGACGGGGCAACCATTACTGCATCCAAAATGGTGAGAAGCCTTGGAGTAACGATTGATGACCAACTAAACTTCTCTGACCACATCTCTAGAACTGCTCGATCTTGCAGATTTGCACTCTATAACATCAGAAAGGTCCGACCCTTCCTATCTGAACATGCAGCTCAGCTCCTTGTTCAAGCTCTTGTTCTCTCCACACTGGACTATTGCAACTCTCTACTAGCCGGGCTTCCAGCTAACTCTATCAAACCTCTTCATCTGCTTCAGAACGCAGCAGCACGAGTGGTCTTTAATGAACCTAAAAGAGCACATGTCACTCCGCTGCTCATCCGTTTGCACTGGCTGCCAGTTGCTGCTCGCATCAAATTCAAAGCTCTGATGTTTGCCTAAAAAGCCACTTCTGGCTTTGCTCCTTCTTATCTGCTCTCACTTCTGCAGATGTATGTGCCCTCCAGAAACTTGCGTTCTGTGAATGAACGTCGGCTCGTGGCTCCATCTCAAAGAGGGAAGAAATCACTTTCGCGAACTCTCATGCTCAACCTGCCCAGTTGGTGGAATGAACTCCCTAACTGCATCAGAACGGCAGAGTCACTCGCTGTCTTCAAGAAACGACTAAAAACTCAACTATTCAGTCTCCAATTTCCTTCCTAATCTGCAATTGCCTCTCTGAATATACCACTAACTGTACTAAAAAAATAATAAATAAATAAATAAAAAAAAATAATAATAATTTACTAAATTACTAAAATATTACAAATACTTTCCTTCTTAGACTATACAGACCTGAAACTTGCCTACAGCACTTATTCATTGTTGCTCTTATAGTTGTGTAAATTGCTTCCTTGTCCTCATTTGTAAGTCGCTTTGGGTAAAAGCGTCTGCTAAATGACTAAATGTAAATATATATATATATATATATATATATATATATATATATATATATATATATATATATATATATATATATATATATATATTTGTAGTATGATCACCTGGACAGGTAGACGGGAAGAATCTCCTCTCCTGTTTTCTTACTGCAGAAGATCCTGCAGAGCGTCCCGCATGCTTCAGCTCGACCCGACTCATAATTATCAGGAAATTCATTGGCGTCAAACATGGGGTTGGAGACCATGGTGTCTGTGGACATCTGAGAGCCCTTACGCCTCAGTTCAACTCCAGCTTGAGTGGCCAGTGCTGAGAGAGAGAGAGAGAGAGAGAGAGAGAGAGAGAGAGAGAGAGAGAGAGAGATAAACAAACACTCAGTGAAACACATGTGCACTTTTGAAGGCCATGACAGGGAATACCGACAAAGAGATTATTGGACAAATGCTGATTATTTTATCTATAATTAATGAAATAAAATAAATATAAATGTTTGATCAAAAATAAAATAGACATATGCAGCTATGAGGTCTTATTTAAATTAGAAACACTAACAATGTTATTTGGAAGGTTTTTTGTCATTTAAAATGCATTACTTTTATTTTAATGATGCTAAATGTATGCTCATGCAATTATATGTACATTAATTAATACATTTATTAAGATAATGCAACTTGCAAATTGCATATGACATGGGGACAATGATTAATTTATAAAAGTAGGGTGTTTTCAATACAAACATTCTAATAATATAATTATATTAATTATTTAAATTATTTAAATACTAATTTAGTTTTACTCTAATATTTATTGATATAAACATTAATAAAACAAAAAAAAGTAATACAATTTACGAAACAAATTGTCCTACATGACAAAATGTTTTAATGCAGAAATTATGAAATATGATAGAAGTTCAAAATAGCAATTCTCTACATTAATATTTAGTAAAATGTCATTTATTCCTCAAATTCAATTGAGGCTTTATTATTATTCATAGTTATTACTTCAGTCTTAAGTGTCATATAATCCTTCAGAAATGAATCTAATACACTAATCAAAAATTTTTATCAAAAACATTACCTTATATAATAAACTCCCATTTATCATCTTTGTTTCTGTTATTTTGTAATGTTAATTGTATGCTTATGCAAATATATGCACCCTTATTAATACATTTATAAAGGCAATGCAACTTTAAAATGAATACGACAATTTATTGATTTAAAAAGTTTGATATTTTTAACACAAACAAACATTCCTATAATTCAAATGTTTAGTTTTCATATATATTTATACAAAACAATATAAATATAAATATTTTTTTTAAATTGTACTACACTCAACAAAATAATTCAACAGAAATTATTAAATAGTATTACAATTAAATATTTCAATAAATAAATTAAATATAATTACAACTAATTCAATAAAGAAATTATTAAATAGTATTACAACTAAATATTTCAATAAAGAAATTATTAAATATTTTTACAATTAAATAATTAAAAAATATATTAAATATTTATATAATTTATATATATATATATATATATATATATATATATATATATATATATATATATATATATATATATATATATATATATAAATAAAATTAAAGTTTAAAAAAATTGTTCTACACTCAACAAAATATATCAATACAGAAATAATTAAATATTATTACAACTAAATGACTTAATATAGAAATTATTAAATATTATTAAAACTAAATGACTTAATACAGAAATTATTAAATATTATTACAACTAAATTACTCAATACAGAAATTATTAAATATTATTACAATTAATGACTCAACAGAAATTATTAAATAATACTACAACTAAATAATTCATTACATACATTCTTAAATATAATTATAACTAAATGACTCAGTATAGAAATTATTAAATAATATTACAACTAAATAAATAACTCAATCCTGAAATTAGTAAATATTGTTACAACTAAATAATTTGATACAGAATTTTAAAAATAATTTTCCAATGAAATAATTTAATGTAGAAATTAGTAAATAATATTACAAATAATTGAACACAGACATTAATAAATCTGATTACAATTAAATCATTTAACAAAGAAATTATTAAATATTATTACAACTAAATGGCTCGGTACAGAAATTATTAAATATTCTTTTAATTCAATAATTCAAAACAGAAATTATTAAATATCATTACAACCTAATAGTTCAATACAGAAATGAATAAATATTATCATATAACAAATAACTCAATACAGAATTGATTAAATATTATTATAATTCAAAATATTTTTTTACATGTATATATTAGGAAAACTAGTTTATTCCTCAAATTTAACTAAGAATGCATCATAATACATCATATACAGTTGAAGTCAGAATTATATGCCCCCTTCGAATTTTTTTCTTCGTTTTTAAATATTTTCCAAATGATGTTTAACAGAGCAAGGAAATTTTTACAGTATTTCTGATTATGTATTTTCTTCTGGAGAAAATCTTACTTGTTTCATTTCGGCTAGAATAAAAGCAGTTTTTGATTTTTTAAACACCATTTTAGGGTCAAAATTATTAGCCCCTTTAAGCTATATTTTTTCTCAATAATCTACGGAACAAACCATCATTATACAATAACTTGCCTAATTACCCTAACCTGCCTAGTTAACTTAATTACCCTAGTGAAGCCTTTACATGTCACTTTAAGCTGTATAGAAGTGTCTTGAAAAATATCTAATCAAATATTATTAACGATCATCATGACAAAGATAAAATAAATCAGTTATTAGTAATGAGCTATTAAAACTATTATGTTTAGAAATGTGTTGAAAGAAATCTTCTCTCCATTAAACAGAAATTGGGGAAAGATAAATAAGAGTTCTAATAATTCAGGGGGGCTAATAATTCTGACTTCAACTGTACATAATGCATCATAAGTGTCATAAGATCCTTCAGAACTAATATGCGGATTTTATGATATTTTAAACTCTTGGTTTATTGTTTTTTAATTGTATAATTGTGTATATATGTTGTACAGAGACCTTGAGTTTCCTGAAAGGTGCTTTAAACTGAATGTGTTATCATTATTATTATTATTACTTAACATAATAAACTCTCATTTACATACCAATCATCATTTGTACCTATATAAATAAAAAATGAAGTCCGCATGACTTAATTACATTTACTTGACATGAGATGATTTAATTTGCAGTAGGAAGCGAGTGCTAACGTAATGGCTCTTCTTCTAGACCGTCACGTACAGTATTTATCTATTTGTTGGGATCTTACTAAATCATATTTAACTACCATCATGCTGGATCGTGTTAGTGCATGAGCGGTTTGACGCAGAACAGAACACGCTTTTCTCCATCTCCTGGTCAGTCTCCCTGTTATCAGAGCATGTCAGTTGAGCTTCATGTCAGACAAACGTTGATTAAAGGCCAATTTCTACAGTCCAGCATCCTAAATTAAGACATTAAGGCACAATATGGCTGAAACAAATTGCACCAACAACCACGACATGCAGAAAATATCCATACAAAACATATATAAAAAGAACAAATGGAAATCAACCAAACGCTAACATAAAAAAAAATCAACAAAAGCTGTCAAATAAACGCTGGGCAAAAACTGAACAGAACATTGGTTGGTGTGTTTCTTTGGAGAAGATCAGTTAGTAGAGGTCCTTCAGGAGATGATATGGGTAGGAACTTGTTTTAATGATGGTGGGTAAGTTGAAGGATCAAGCGCGACAAACATTCTAGGGTCTCAGCGGCTCGACCGGAGGCCTGTCCTGATTACTTCAATGGTAGTTTTTAATCCTTGTGTGTTGGATAGATTTACTACCATTCCGTTAGGTTAGTGGCTGCTTTGCCCAATTGACCTCCTCTATAACCACATCTTTTATGTTTAAGCGAGCAAGATTTTTTCTTTTAAATGTAAAATAAAACCTGCTATGGTCAACATTATTAGCCCCCTTAAAAAACTATATACACACTGGGAAATAAGGGTAACTCAAAATATTTGAGGAAACCGAGTGCAACAAACCATTTAAGTTCAAAAATGAATCCAAATAAGTACTGTGAACTTCATTTGAGTAAAGCAAGTTAAAAAATGAATCTATACGAGTACCGTGAACGTACTCCATTTAAGTTGAAGTAATTAGGTATTTAATTAGCTCAAAACTCTTTTCAAATGAGTAGATTTAACTTTCAGTGAATTTTGAGTTGACCACACTCAATTCATTTGATAAAGCTGACTGCTGGGTTATACAGTGAATATTTATTTATTTATTTATTTATTTATTTTGAGATTGTCTACAGAACAAACCACTATTCTCCCAGGACTTGCCTAATAAACTTAATCAACCTAGTGAATACCTAGTGAATACTAGCATCTTGCAAAACAGCTACTCCAATATTATGTGCTGTCATCATGGCAGTCAGATGAAATTCTGAGATGAGAGATGAGTTCTTAAAACTATTACGATTGAAAATGTGTTGAAAAGCCTTCTCTCCGCTAAACAGCACTTTGGGAAATATTTTAAAAATAATGAAACGGGTCACAGGTCTAATCATTTTGTCCTTAACTGTAGATGTTAACTATTGTTACGACTGAAGGTATTTATTCATTTATTATTGCATATTGTGCATGTCTTTTTCTTTGTCTCGCCTTCTTGTTTTTTTCTGTCATCCCATAGGCACCCATTTCGGCTCGTCTCTCAGGACAGAAATGTAAAACATGGAGCAATCGCTTGCTTTTATAAACGTCTAATAAGCTTGCTTAATCCCGCCTCTTTTCGCAGTGCCGCATGACAGAATTTCGCACACACAAACTCTAGTGTGACCGCAGCTTTACTCTTCCAATGTGTCTGCCTGCTCGCTAGGTGGAGCTGATTGGGCCCCGGTGGTGCTCATCGTTGGAGTGTGCTGCAGTAACATGCTGCGACAAAAGAGCAGTGTACCTCAACCCAAGTAGAGGTTCACTTATCCCCTGCTCCAGACTTGTGGTTGTTGCATACTTTGTTGTATATTAAGAGAAGTTTATTAAGCTATTGGGTTCAATTTAACTTCCGTCTTTGAAGAAACTTGGGAGTTTCTCTTGTGTTGTGGAACTTAGTTAATAACAAAAGATATACTACGTGTTTTTGGCTGTGAGACGTAGTTTGGACGAAGTTGTCGGCGATTCTTTCTATAGTAAAGTCATGCAATGTGAAAGTCTCTGTCGCCGAACCATCTTGCAGTGTAAACAAAGCAGCGACGAAATGCAAGCCAGATAGTCAAGCAGTGTGAAAACATCTGTGACACGATGTTTTTTTGTGTGGTATATAAAAGGTAATTGTATTGTTTCTTTGTCTGACTTTTTTGATTTACGAAATGAAGCTGTAGGTTAGAGGGTGCTATTTTTATTTTTGTACTTGTTTGACTGTTTATTCATAGTAAGGGAGTTGAGGAAAGCCTTTGTTGTTTTATTTCTTTACTTTAACCTGCACTAGGTAATTTAGTACTCCTAAGCTAGATCTGTTTTGGTTGTTGTTGTTAGTTAATCGTTCTCCTGAAGACTTACGCTTCATTTATTGTTTATTGAATGAGAACAAAAGTTCTCTTGTGGTTGTTTCACACTTCTGAAGCAGAGGATTGAAGTGTTCCCTCAATTTTTGTTTAGTTAACCTATACACAATTCATTAATTTGGTCTTCTTTGATTTTCTTCAAAAATTTTCTTTGTTTTCCTTTCCCAACCCTGGACAAAAAGGGGAAGGAACGTAACAGGCAACAGTAATAATCACTGGGCCGGCCTGTCGCCCATATGGAGAGAAGGGGGAGTAGGGGGTATTCTTCAAGACGAAGATATTGAGATAAGAAAACTCTGGTTATTTATAGTGGGTTAGGAATCATCTGATTGGAGAATCAATCATGAGCTGATGCATGATAAGCAGCTGAGGACAATCATAAGCATGTGATCCTCTTGAAATTACTTTATAAATAAACTTCACTCATAAGAATAAATTACATAAGTATCATAAAAGCTTGTGTTGTGATGGCTTTTGGTAATATTATTTATTTTTTACAGTGTACTCGACCAACATCCCGCCTCAGGATCCTGAATATTTGTCGCATTTGAGCCAATGAGATTTGGGCAGCAGTCAAAAGACTCCTCGGACCTTTAACTCAAGCAGTGTATGCGCAAGTCTCTTGCCCCAAAAAAACAAGTACTGCAACAATGAACGAGTGACAGTGTCAACGAAAAAGAAGAAAACAAACTGAAATGAACCAAATAACTGCAACTGGTAAAGCTTGTGTTCCTACTTACAAGATTTATAAGAAAGAAGAATTTGGAAAAATGTTGCTGCAAGATAACAGAGATAAAATGGAAACAAATCAAAGAACAGCAGTAGTAGAGTTCAGTAAACTATTCAGAAGTTGTTGTTGTTGTTTTTTTCTGGTGGTTTGGTTTTAAAGACACAGGTAAACCATTAAAAATAGATCATCATGCAGAAATGAAAGATGAACAAAAACAATGCAAGTAAAGAAAAGAAAAGATGCATGTAATTCCACAGAAAACTTTCAATCAATTCACTACACAACATTGGTTTTCATTACTGTGCAGATATTTGTGTATAAATAAACGCATGTTTGTTAGACGTTTATTCTTACATAAGAACTATCCATCTGCTCTAAATGACTGTCCTATTTTGGAGACTAAAGTTACCACATCATAAATCTACTTCAATAAGGCATGTAAAAACTGTGATAGACCGATATCAACTGATAACATTTATATTCCATAAAGGTGTATGTTAATAGCTCTATCAATGGATTACGCAAGCTTTTCATTAGCCCCTTTCACACATAGAGACCTTTCCGGAAAGGTTGTATGTGTGAACAGGTCCTTTTTGAAAATACCGGTAAATTCGTTCTGGCTATTTTCCGGAAAGAGAAGTTGTAACATTACCGGCAATTTGCCGGAATGCTGCGCTGTGTGAACGCAGAAGGAAGATTGCCGTAATAAGCGCGTGCACGTCTAGAACGTGCTGACGTGAGACGTCTGCTTTAGCCAATCAGAACAGTCAGACGCATTTACATCCGCGCGATTTGTGAGAATAAAAACCTTTGAATATTTTTCCAGACACATTTAACTGCTAGAAGTTAGTCAGATCACGTTTATATGTTCTTCTTTATGCCAACTGTGTAAATAATCATCGATGAGATGCTTATGTTTGTTTACCTTCAAGCTTCAGCCTGTGAGCGCCTGCACACGCACATATTATGAACATCTCGACATGCGAAAGTGATCCTGCGAAAGTTGTTCACAATATTGATCATCCAGAGTTTGTAATTTAGTCAAATGTTTACAAATACAAGCGCAGCCGTTTAAAGCTCATTTGTGGTGAATGATGTCAGAATTTACCGGTATTTTGGAATGGATGTGTGAATGCTCTTTTCTGGAAAATTTCCGTAACGTCCTCGTCTGTGTGAACAGCACTTTTTTGAATATACCGGTAAAGTCGTTCCGGAAATTTTCCAGATATTTACCGGTATCACTGTGTGAAAGGGGCTATTGTCAATAAAATATTACATATTGTATTCATTTAATTTTAGCCAATTTACAAATGGGTCAAAGACGAGATGGTGGCGTCCATATCAAATTCAATTTTAGAAAAGTCATTTTATACACATAGACAGGACATTGGAATAAAGTGTTTAAATTTAAAGGTGCAGTATGTAGGTTTGACACCCAGTGGTTGAACTGGGTATTGCACTCCCGGTTCAAAGCACGTGCAAGCACAGGTTGCCAGATTGACCACATCAAAAAAAGGCTGATTTAAATTGGGTTCTTAATAAGATTTTTTTATTCCTGTTTATGTAAAGCACTTTGAATTGCCACTGTGTATGAAATGTGCTATATAAATAAACTTGCCTTACCTTGCCTAATAAAAGCAATGGCACGCAATAAAAGGAATATTTTCCATATTAAAATGAGTTTTTGTCCGGACCAACACCTGAAATTTATATTTTAGAAACGGCTTCTGTTACTTGCAGTTGAACAACAGGATAAACTGTGATCAGCTCAGGTGCACCTCATGTGCTTTATTCAGTGTTAAATGCTAATAATGTGAGTTTGAACACCATTTCACATAACATTTATTGCCATATCACTGAAAGCAGCAGCAGATAGTTCACCACAGATCTGGAAAATAAAATAAACCGCTTGGAATTGAGCTTCAGAACTGTGACTCTTCGTATATCAGTGATTCAGCATCTACAATTAATCATGTTAAAGAGGTTTAATTTGTATTCATTAGACTATAAACCTGACCTTTTTGTTGGGGTGCAGTGAGTGCACTATTTTGCATTTCTAAATGGCTGCACTGACATTTCTGTCGCGTCTGCTGCAAACAACCAAATTGCTCATCACAGCAAATCTCATCACATGAAGTGATGTTAGGACACAGGGTTAAAATGTAACCTGCTCACCTAATGTTTACGCTCGTAATATTTATGTTATTTGCTAACCAATAACCTCAACCTTTTGAACTCTGCCCTCCACTGACTCTTTTGTCCCTCATACACCCCCACACTCTCCTCATAACTTACACTCCCCATAATCACTGCAGTAATTCATTCAATTAATTTAGAATTGTAGATACCCACTGTACATATATCTATCTGTACACTTCTGATTATTAATAGCAACCTGTACATATGTTCATATATTGTTAATCTCACACAACCTGTATATAATGTTCATAGTACATCCATCTGTAAATATCACATAGTTTTTTTTATAACTGCACTTTATAACTTATACCTATATTCTGCACATGCTGCTATTGCACTGCTGGTCAGACCAAAACTGCATTTCGTTGCCTGTACATGTGTAATGACAGTAACGTTGAATCTAATCTAATCTAATCATGTGGAACTCTGAATCTGCGTCTCATTTTGGTAGTCTGCTACTGTCCACCGGAGGTCACATTTCGGTCACGGACGCATGCTATGAGAGCCTTTCTGACTGAATGAACAAAATATGCTGTTTTCCACCAAGGCAACCTGGGGCGCTGAATAATAATTGGCTAAACTGGCATTGGGTGGGTTAAAGAGACCAAAACAAAGACTGCTGTTCTGGCACGTAACGCACATGTTCAAAGCAGAATATCTGACTTCAGCATTGTTTCTCAGATAAACAAGAATGTTCACTGAGCATGTCTCTGAATATCTGAAATAATTTATTCTGGTATTTTTATGCTTTAGAAGAGTCAAAAACTGACATACAGCACCTTTAATGTTTGTGAATATAAATTGTCAAAATGCAAAATAGGTATTCTAACTTTTATTATATTATATTATATTATATTATATTATATTATATTATGTACAGAATATAGTTTACAGATATTTTGTTTGTTTTATCTTTGACCCATATATATATATATATATATATATATATATATATATATATATATATATATATATAATACAACAGTTCTGTCTGGTTCTCGAATCTTATTGGCTGATAGCCATGATATATTTAAGTAATATCAGCACCTGTACAGCCTCATCACCCTTTGTGTATTACTCCGCCCACATACAGCCAGCAAAAAGCAGACACTACAGATCTACAGTTTAAAAGATGCTCGCTCAGCTGTTTAACTGTCAGCTTATGATTTGAATCCAACGCGGAAGAAAGTAGTTCCTCATACAAAAGGGGTTTTGAGACTTTTCATGTTTGATTTTGTTTTTATATACGCAATTATGCCGTCAAACTGTTGTATACACGCAAGATCACACTGGTAGTAGTGTAATATGGCTGTAAATTGGCACTGGTGGGAGGAGTGTGTCCCACCAGTCCCGATATACAGCCATATCGCACTGTTGCTCGTGTGATATATATAATATAAATGTATGCATTTGGCAGACACTTTAAATTCCTTAATATTTTATAATTTAATAAAGTGAACTAGATCCATAACCTTGGTGTTATAAGCACCATAATCAACTGCTTGTGCTACAAAAATACATGATGCTGTTATTAGATTGTAGAAGAAACAAGGCTTCAATATTTCTATCAGTGTACAATTTCTAGGATGTTTACTTCACATTAGGGTTGGGCGACGCTGACCAATTTGGCATCGTGCGATGTCTAATGTGAAACATTGCGATAGACGATGGCATCGTCGTTGTAGACTGCGGTGAATCATTTATTAATGAATGATTAATTAATTATTGAATTATTTGTAGCCTACCGTTTCAACTAGCTGACCCCCATGCTCTTTGTTTTACCCATAACCAAATCATGAATAAATAAAGATAAGTTAGACACAAATGGCCACCTGTCAATCACATTTCCGCAGGACTCTGGCATGAATATGCAGAGTGATCCGTGTGGTTATAATGGCGTCCACAAACTTGGTTAGTAAAAAAGGTGCAAAACCAACAGCAACTAACCAACAGTATTGAGGTTTTCATGACTAAGTACAAGCGTGAAGCGAAAGATTAAAGCAGTTTACTGACGCTGTGACATGTTACCTGATAGATTCAAAAGACAGAGGAGTTGTTAAATAGAGACAAGATGAATTAAAAATCACCTTTAACAACTATAGTGAGACGCCATCCAGCGGTACATCCTTGAAAAACTGACCGACGTGTACTGCTCTCTGGGGTGACTCCTGGAGCTCAGTGTCAGACAGCCTACACTTCAGCGCATGACAGAGTGTGTGTGTGCGCGGTCACATGCAGTTTCAGCGGTACAGTGTGGAAGGAGGGCTCTCCAGAATTGCTAGATGAACGCCAGTTTGGATGTGGATCGATTTAGACCTATTGGTGTAAAAACGGGACCCCAGTGTGTGTTTTTCGCGAGCGGGTTGCTGCTGTGATGGGGGCGGTGCTGAAGATTGAGATGCCGGCTCAGCATCGTGATGTCTATCGGCCATCGGTGATGGACAATGCCATTGTCTATCGACCCAACCCTACTACACATCCAATAATTCTTACCAATATATAAAATCTCTTAAGATATTTTCACAGCGTCTATATTAGTGGATCCTAAACACAGTGTCTATATTAGTGTATCCTAAATGTGCTACAATCTTGCAGGTAGGAATATTTTTGAGAAATTAAAGAAAACAATCAGAACGTCAACAGGTAAAATAAGTAGAGTGATGAAAACCAAAGGAAAAGGAGTGATCACAGCGTTGATTAAAGCGTGTGCTATGCTCTTACCAGTCATGCTGCTGTCTCTGCTCAGGCCGGAGTGCAGTTTACAGTGGACCAGCGCAGCGTCAAACAGCCACTGGCCGAACAGATTTAACACGCTGTTGACTTTGGGCCGGGTCGGAGCCGGGAGCGGACGGGGCTCGGAGCTCGTCTGGTTTGGGCTGGAGAGAGGAGATGTGGACGAAGGCTGATGCGATACTCTGGTCTGCCCAGTCTGTGGAGAAAGATTGAAATTGTCATTTTCTTAACATGAAATGCATTCTGTTTTAAAGGGGACATATTATTCCTCCGTTTTACAAGATGAAAAGCAAGTCTCCGCTGTCTCTAGAGCAGGGGTCTCAAACTCAATGTACCTGAGGGCCTGGGTGAGGCTGGGCCGCATTAGGTTTACCACAAGAAATATATTATACTATTAATTATTCATTTCCAATTTGTTTATTCTTTCATCTTACTTTAAGGTGCAGTAGGTGATCTGCCAAAATGCTAATCGGATAGCATATTAGCTTTGGATGGCAGGGAGGGGCTGCGTTTCAAAGCCACGCCTCTTCAAATCACGAGCGCGCCCACTGCGACACAACAGCAGACAACCCAGTTCATTCGCCAGTTAGAAGTGTATGTAGTGGTTGGCCGGGCAGCGTCCAGGAATTTCACTAATCACTGATCCACACTTACATGCCAGGTCAGACTGAATATTCAGAGCAGCGGTAAACAATATCAGGAGCTGTCATTGTTCAGAAATGACCCAATGTGAATATAAAAGCAACTTCAGCTCAGCAAGCAGGCTAGGCGGAATAGTGCTATTTACTGATGTTTTGTTGTTAAACCAAATATAAATCTACATCATCGATGCTGTAATAGTCACATCTAGTAGAGATCTGCGCGGGACTAAATTTTGAATCCCGCTCCCGCCCGCACCCGCCAGGTTTTAGCCCGAACCCGACCGCTCCCGCTTATATTAAGCATTTGTTGTCCCGCTGCCCGCCCCGCCCCGCCCCGTTTTCTACCCGCCGCGCATGATCCCGCTAAAGAGCAGTGGGAGAACAAAACAGAAAATCACCCAGCTATACAGTCCAGACAGCCTATAACAAACTGTCTGTATAAACACGCACACACACACACACACACACACACACACACACACACACAGCACACACACACACCTCTCATTCGCACGTGCGAACACATACACACACACACACACACAGCAAAAAACAAGCTAAACACAGCATCGCGCTATTTCATTTACACACATATATTCACGTGCTCGCTCGGGAGTCGAGAGCGATATTGCTAGACAGCCCACTCCCATCCCAAATTAAACCCGTTATCGACCGCTCCCGCGATTTAATCGGAAATTTATTCACCCACCGCAGAAATCTGGTCGGGTCCCGCGGCGCCCTCTAACAATGCAGACCTCTAACATCTAGCTTCCACCGGGAGATTTCAGTGGCTGAACAATACGTCTGTGTGTATAATCCATTCATAACACAATACACTCTACATGAGCTCTGCGTGACTGATATAGTTTTAAAACAGAACATGACCTCTCTAACAGAAATACTTCAGCCATGGTGTGGTGTCGTCTTTCCTCCAGCGTACAAAAGTAACTCCAATACTGATTCAGGAGTTTAAAAAGTTTCAATTCAGCGTTTGATTTTGCCGCAACTGTGACAGTCTCGCGTGCACGTGTTGCTCATCTAGGCGTGCACAAGCGGCAGGCATGCACACGCTAATGGCGGATATGCGTGATCAGAGATGCGCAAAAGCCCAAATCTGCATTTGTTGACAGACAGATTGGGTTACTTATCGGAATTAAGGGAGATGACGGTCCGACTCGATTTAATTGGATGAACATTTTTTAGTTTTATGCCTTACCCTGAATATAAAAATACATATAAATACATTTAGATCATTTACTGTAATCATTACTATTAGACTGTGAAGAGACTTTCAACCAGCACAACACATGTTTCTGAAGACACCTACTAAAAATAAAGAGATTTGAGAGGATTTGGGATTTTTTAACACAAAATAAGAGGAACACAATATATAAAAAAATAATAATAATAAGAAGAAAATAATTCAATCAGTAATGAATAGTAATAATAATTAGACTTACTGTTATCTGCTGTGCTGTTGTTGAAAACAGAAACACTGTGTTGTTATTTGTTTTGGCTACTTTTACAACATATAGAAATATATGTAATGTTCATTGCGTGAGGTAATGGAAATACAACGCAAGTAGCACGATGCAAACGACCCACAAATAACAGTGAGACCCAATCATAGATCTGGTTACCAGGGACTCGTATTGCCGATAGACAGGTGTCGATATGTGACTGCAGACGATTACATTAGGCTGCATTAGGCTCCTTACTTTTCTTTTATCCCTTTTCTTTTATTATTGAACGCATCACCTTGATTTATTATGTCAGAAGGAGAGAGAGTTTGTTGTATGTAACTCTTTATGATGTCATACCGTTGAGGATTTGCTGGTTGTCTTGGCAACAGCAGTGGGGCGGTGCCTGCGGTTGTGAGGCGGTGTTGTGTTGGTTGTTGTTGGGGGCGGTGGCATACTGAGCCTATTGACAGGAGTGGGCGGAGCACTGTCAGAGCGGGGGCGGGATATACCTGAGAGAGAAACAAAACAGGCAGAAAAGCAAGAAAAACCACATGAATTAAAGCTAAAGATTCAGTGAAACATGAAAACTGACAACACATTACGTCAGGGATCACGTACGGACACATATTCAGCCAAAAAGCACCTACAAACATGCTAAACTCAGCACAGTGAATCAGTATATCCAATGCAGCCCTAAAATAAGAGAAAATGCAAGACTTGATTAAAAGGTCACCAAAAAAATAAATAAAATCAAACTTCAGATGCGTCTTGGATTGGGTCATTTCAAAGTCACCAGCAAGGTCAAACTATTGCACAAAATTAAAAAGATGCAAATCTTGATGCAAGCTGTAAAACAGACATTTTAGGCATTTCGTTATATAAAACAATTCTGAAACACTTTACTTGACGTGTTGGGCGCATGTTGGTGTGGGTTTCCTCCGGGTGCTCCGGTTTCCCCCACAGTCCAAACACATGTGGTACAGGTGAAATGGATACGCTAAACTGGCCGTACTGCATGTGAGTGTGCGCAAGAGTGTGTGGGTGTTTCCCAGTGTTAGGTTGCGGCTGGAAAGGCATCCGCTGTGTAAAATGTGCTGGATAAGTTGGCGGTTCATTAAAAAGGGACGAAATCGAAAAGAAAATTAATAAATGAATGACATTTCGCATTATCATGTTGCCTTAAATGCGAGTTATCTGTTATATATTCTGATTAATAAAGGGACTAAGCAAAAACAATGAATAAATGACCATAAGAGATTATTTATACGTGTGAAATTTGCTTACAGAAGCAGTTTGGGGATATTTTCGCGCAAGATTATGTCCACTAAGAAGAATAAAAATGCCTGTCATGTCTGCTTTGGACATTAAAAGGCAAATCCTTGATAAAAAAAGGAGAGCAGACATGAACAAATAGAAGGACAGAGTAAGGAAGGCGATGCTGGGAAACCATTGATTTGAGGGATGCTGGGAAACCATATTTGAATCGAAAAGATGAACAAAAACCCGGGAAAAATCCACTGAAAGATGTCAGTGAAAGAAGCGTATATGTGATTTGATCGCTCTCTAATTGCGCTAAGGAGTAATAAACAGCACAAAAACAGTTAACCTATTAAAATAAACCACATACCAAGTATATTAAAGCTGTATTAATGCATATTTCCCGCCAGTCCTGTGTAAACTAAGGCAAGCAGAGTTTATTTGTTTATGCCGGCAGCTAGCTCTCTGCAACTCTCACATGGTCGCCCACTGAAGCTAAGCAGGGCTGCGCCCGGTCAGTACCTGGATGGGAGACCACATGGGAAAGCTAGGTTGCTGCCGGAAGTGGTGTTAGTGAGACCAGCAGGGGGCGCCCAACCTGCGGTCTGTGTGGGTCCTAATGCCCCAGTATAGTGACGGGGACTCTATACTGCTCAGTGAGCGTCGTCTTTCGGATGAGACGTTAAACTGAGGCCCGACTCTCTGTGGTCGTTAAAAATCCCAGGATGTCCTTTGAAAAAGAGTAGGGGTTAACCCCGGCATCCTGGCCAAATCTGCCCACTGGCCTCTGTCCATCATGGTCTCCTAATCCTCCTCATATCATTATTGGCATATTATCCTCTCCTCTCCACCGATCAGCTGGTGTGTGGTGTGCGGTCTGGCATAAAATGGCTGCTGTCATGTCATCCAGGTTGATGCTGCACACTGGTGGTGTAAAGCGATTTGAGTGCCCAGAAAAGCGCTATATAAATAAAACAAATTATTATTATATATTTATTTATATAGTGAGATGGCGGATCGCGAGGACAGTTTGTGTACACCTGTACCAGTACACCTGTGTATATTTCTAAATAAGCGACAATATTAAATTATGATGTATGTCTGCATTTTATGCATTTATTGTTGCATTTATTTATTTAATGTGAATAAATAATTGTTATCGCCTGTACTAGGAAGGTCTAGGTATTGTGCATTCAGGATTGCCGCTAACTGGTACAGGCCCTATGAAAGCATTTCTTGGGTGCCGCAGACGAAATTGAAAAGCGAGCCACGAAATGCCGTGGGCCCCTAGATCATACTAAATCCCCTATTTAAAACGTCATCACTGAGTAAGGGTGTCACGATCCTCCAAATTCTCGATTCGATTACATTTTCGATTCTAAAGGCACGATTCGATTCGATTTTCGATTATGAATAATTAATTAATTACCGACCAATTAATTATTAGTAGCCTACCGTTTAAACTACCTGACCTGCATGGTCTTTGCTTTACCCATAAACAAATCATACAGTAAATGAATAAAGGCAAGATACACACATAATTACCACCTGTCAGTCACTTTTTCTGCGGGACTCGTGAATAGGCAGTGATCTGTGTCGTTATAATGGCGTCGGTAAAAAAGACGCACAACCAACAGGAACCAGCCAACAGTATCTGAGGTGTTCGCTAAAATGACGAAGTACAAGTGAGTGAAAGATTGAAGCAGTCCTCTGACTGCCTGGACCTGCTGTCTGGAGCGCATGGCTGTGTGTGCGTCTGTGTCTGTGTGGTCACGTGATGTGCATTTCCAGAGGTAGAGAGGAAGGAGGGCTGCTCAGAAATGCTACACGCCACTGTGAATGTCAAATCGTTGTCGTTCTAAAATGCCATTTAAAATCAAAGATAGTGTAAATGTAACCGGTTCTGCGTTGTGTTTTCTTTGTTTTATTAAGGAATAACCAGTCGGAGATCTGCAGTTGTGACGGCTCTTTACTCACTGAGAACAAATCAAAAAGCACAGCTTTTACAGTGTGTCTTCGCCCTTACAGCTTTTCTGTTAAAAGTAAAGTGCAATGCATTTAGCATTCACATGCTTCAGTTAGGCTAAAGTTAATCAAAACCTCAATTTAAGTGATAACACAAAAATAATGAAATATATGTGAAAAATAAAGGTATAAATATTATTTAAACATGAAAACCAGCTTTAAAAGTTATTTATAAAGTAAAGATGATTAAAGATTAATTGGAGCTTAGCAGACACCCACCTCTCCCATGCATAGTCAGTGCAGAAAGGGAAGAGGTGGGCGCAAAACAGGAAATTAAACAGCGTGAGCTCCCTTAGACATTTAAAGGAGAAGACACACACTAACAAACACCTCAGGTATACTTACTAACACATTAGATAAAATACATATTTTGTGTGATTCTATACTTGAAGCGAATTATAATTTTCATACCTGTTACATAAACAGGGCCTGAGTGTGTACTTTTCGCGAGCGGATTTGCAACGGGGGCGGGCGGAGGATCGCGATGCCGGTGTTGTCTATCGGACGAACCGTACGTAATACGTACATAGCAGAGTTTGCATAACTGTGTTTTTTTTGTCGACAACACAAACGTTGTCAACATAACTCACTGGAAATCCAAAATGCTTACACACCGGCAACGTCATTGAAAGAGGAGAGGGTTTAAGTTCTGTCGACGGGTCTCCTGCTTCTGCAGTTTAACAAGCACTTCAACAAGCCTGTTTTTTTCCCGCTTGGCAAGCCAAGCTGACGTGACATGAGGGCGTGGCAGCATCGACGATTCTATTTTTTGATTCGATAATCGAAATTGAGCATAAATTTCGATCGATTAAAAATTGAAATCGTGACACCCCTATCACTGAGTGAATGTCACTTTATAACAGTTGACATAAGCATGCATAAAATCTCATTCACATTCATAGCTTTTGTCATGACTTTTAAACACCCCTTCAAGTAAAGTGTTACAACAAGTTTATGCATAAAACTGGACACATCACTTTAGATCAGGGGTGTCAAACTCAATTCCTGGAGGGCAGAAGCCCTGCACAGTTTAGTTCCAACCCTGCTCCAACACACTTACCTGTAGGTTTCAAACAAGCCTGAAGGACTCAATTAGTTTGATCAGGTGTGTTTAATTAGGGTTGGAACTAAACTGTGCAGAGCTGCGGCCCTCCAGGAACTGAGTTTGACACCTGTGCTTTAGATCCATGATGCTTCATGGTCAGTAGTGATTGGGTCAGTAGCACAAGATTCACTAATGACATTTTACCCAAAAATGAATAGTAGCCATCATTTACTAACTACCATGTTGTTTTACACCTGTACGACTTTCTTTCTGCAGAAATTAAACTTTCAAAATATTAAATTCTAATTATTTTCACAAGCAAACAAGGCAAGATGATCTGCAGATAATACAGATTTTTCTTTCACAGTATAAAAGGAGCTGTACATTCTGCTAAACATCTCCTTCATGTGATCTGCTAAAGAAAGAAAGTCACGTGGGTGACATGATGGTGAGTAAATGATGTGTTGTTACTGGGTAAATTACACACAATCTTGACTTCTACCACAGATGTTTCTCGCATTATGAGCCTATGTGATTTCAGAAAGTCAGAACTGACTAATAAGCATTTATCTTGTATATTTTAACAATTCAAATGTCTAGATAAGAGTTTATTATAGGGTCCCATTTGCAAGTATTACTAATTTGAACTAAACGACGATGCAATTTTACAGTATTTATTCATCTCTGTTGACATTAGTTAGCAAATGTCCATTGTTAAACCTATGATGGCAAAATTACAGAACTAAATTTGATTTTAATTTAATAAATGTTGAAATTGACATTCACTATGATTAAAAAATTATTTTGGCATTGCTATTTTGTGTGAAACAAGGCATTTATAATAAGAATCATTCGCTACCATAAACAACTTTATTAAAGGATCATTTAGCACCAAAACACAAATTTATTGTCTCTTAGAGCTCTATTTTGACGGTCCATGCGCAAAGTGCAAAGTGCAGGGCGCAAACGCTTTCAGGGCGTGTCTGAATCCACTTTTGCTAAT
Source organism: Danio rerio (assembly GCF_049306965.1). NCBI lineage: Eukaryota > Metazoa > Chordata > Actinopteri > Cypriniformes > Danionidae > Danio > Danio rerio. The sequence continues at coordinate 61,123,262 of NC_133181.1, read as the reverse complement.
TTAAGGATGGAAAAATTCGCTTTGCGCAGTGGCGCATGTTCTAAAAGGATTGAGTTTTATTTTCTTAATGAGTTATAGGTGTGTTTTGAGAATAAACCAATCAGAGTCTCATCTCCTATTCCCTTTAAGAGCCAGTTGTGTCGCGCCATAAGCGCATTTGCTATTTAAATGACGTAAAGTAAGTGTAAGTGGAAAAACTGAGCATTTCACAAGCAAGAAAACAGTTAAACAGAGCATCTGCAGCACGAGAATGAGAGATAAGGCATCTCATAATCTACTTTCACTTTCGCTCTCCTAAATAGGGAAACCTTGTATGCAGACATCAATTAACCTATAAATATTTAATTTTGTTTGTTAATTTAAGTTTAATTTGTTTCAAAACTATTTCTAGATTCAGTTCTAATTTCCAGCAAATGAATAAATGAATAATAATAACGAAGTGCGGTCAAACAACTGAGTTATATCCTAATACACATGCTGTGCCCCATATGACCACTTACAACCCCTTAACGTATTTTTAAAAAAAAAAAGAAGAAGAAGAAAAAAAAAAGAGAGTAAACCCAAGGAATCATCTTTGAATATATTTTTTTTTTCAGTGGCAGGTTTGGAACAAGCAGATAAAAAGTAAACTTTGCAGAATTTTTATTTTCGAGTGAACTGAATCTTTTTAATGACAAGGCAAGCAAAACTGGAAATAAGGTTGAATACTAAAAAAATAAATGACAAAAGTCAAGATAACAAATATTTTTATGTTGCTTTAACTTATTTTAATAAGTTAATCAGCATTCAACTAAAAATCTGCAAAAAGTTTATTTTTTTTTAGTTATGCAAAGTTTAACTTAATATTTTTAGTCAGTTTCATATAAGTTGAAGTGACCAGAAAGATTCATTTGATTCATCTATAAAATGCAAAGCTGCCAAAAAATGTTTACAGTGTAATTATAGTCATAACAATTTTGTTTGAGTAATGCATTTTAATAAGTTAATCAGGTTTTAACTAAAATTACACAAAGATGACTAGAAAGGTTAATTTTATTTATCTATAAAATGTAATACAGCAAACCATTTTATACAGTGTAAATATAGTCATTCTGCAATTTTATTTCAGTACTTTAAAGACCTCCGTGATGTTGGCACCCCATAAAAACAAATGATCCCCAAAACTATGCCATTCGTTTGTGCTATGTTTGTGCTGATTTGTGCCGCAAAAACGAACGCTTGTGCTAGTTTGGGGTCTGAGATATTAAGCATATTTTTTTTTGACCATGTGACGTCACAGCCATGTCACCCTGCAGCCCAACACCGGTTACTCACTGAAAGTAAGCAGGGCTGAGCCTGGTCAGTACCTGGATGGGAGACCACTAGGGAACACTAGGTTGCTGTTGGAAGTGGTGTTAGTGAGGCCAGCAGGGGGCGCTCAACCTGTGGTCTGTGTGAGTCCTAATGCCCCAGTAAAAGTGAAGGGGACACTATACTGTCAGTGGGCGCCGTCTTTCGTATGAGACGTTAAACCGAGGTCCTGACTCTCTGTGGTCATTAAAAATCCCATGGCACTTCTCGTGAAAGAGCAGGGGTGTAACCCTGGTGGCCTGGCCAAAGTCCCTCTATCGGGCCCTTATGATCATGGCCCCCCAATCATCCCCTTCCACCGAATTGGCTCCATCACTGTCTCTCCACTCCACCTATAGCTGGTGTGTGGTGAGCGCACTGGCGCCGTTGTCCTGTGGCTGCCGTCGCATCATCCAAGTGGATGCTGCACACTGGTGGGGGTGTGGAGAGACGCCCCTCATGATTGTGAAGCACTTTGGGTGTATGGCCATACACAATAAATGCGCTATATAAATACACATTACATTACATTACATTACTTTACACCCCATGTTGCGCTAAAATAAACACTTTGTCTATTTTCGTTGTTTAGATATAATCAGAATATTTCGGGAGCCGTGACGTCACTCTCCATCCCAGGTTGTCTAAATCACACCAAACTGGTGTCATTCATTTGTGCTCGATTTGTGCTGGTTTGTGCCGTTAAAATAAACACTGTATCTATGTTTATTGATTAGATATTGCCTAACGAATGACACCAGTTTTGTGCCATTTAGAGGAAATGAGGTGGCTTCACGGCTCCCGAAATATTTTGCTTATATCTAAATGAGGAAAACAGATACAGTGTTCGTTTTTTATCTCACAAACGAGATTATTGGAGATTATTTGTTTTTATGGGGTGCCAACTTCACTGAGGTACTTTAAAGTGTCGACTATACAAGAGTAATTTATTCATTCATTCATTCATTCACTTTGTTGTCAGCTTAGTCCCTTTATTAATCCGCGGTCGCCACAGCGGAATGAACTTATCCAGCAAGTTTTTACGCAGCGGATGCCCTTCCAGCTGCAACCCATCTCTGGGAAACATCCACACATACATTCAAACACACACACTCATACACTACAGACAATGTAGCCTACCCAATTCACCTGTACCGCATGTCTTTGGACTGTGGGGGAAACCGGAGCACCCGGAGGAAACCCACGCGAAGACAGGGAGAACATGCAAACTCCACACAGAAACGCCAACTGAGCCGAGGTTCGAACCAGCGACCTTCTTGCTGTGAGGCGATAGCACTACCTACTGCGCCACTGCCTCGCCCACAAGAGTAATTTAACAGCGGTTAATTGAGATTTAGAACAAGCAAATTTGGCTTATAATGCGAGAGAAACCTGTTGACGGCTATTGAAAAGTTTCTAGAAATGCACAGACACTATTGAGACGACGACCAGATCATCAGAATGCATTTCCACACAGCAGCCCAGCTCAGCAGCTGATTGGCCAGAAAAAAAAAAAAAAAAAAGAAAAACACACCCTGCATTCAAATCTGGCTATTTGCCTAAAACCTCTGTGGGAATACTGACTGGCGACGGAGAGGAAAACCCCACAGACTGATTAAAACCCACAGCGTTTATTGATTGTGGCCTGTAGCAGGAGGAAAGCTGATATTTCAGAGCCATTACATCACACTCACACACACACACACACACACACACACACACACACACACACACACACACACATGTTTGTTTTTGTGAAAAGTGGGGACATTACATAGGTTTCCATTCATTTTATACTGTCCAAACTGTATATTGTATTGCCCTCACCCCACCCCACCCCTAAACCCAACCATCACAGGAGACTGTGTGCAGCTTTACTCTCTGATTAAACTCATTCAGTGTGATTTATAAGCATTTTGAGAAATGAGGACGTCACCAATGTCCTCATATTTCACCTCCTTTTTGTAATACCTGTGTCATACCCATGTCATTATACAGATTTGTGTCCTGATATGTCACAAAAACACGTACACACACACACACACACACACACACACACACACACACACACACACACACACACACACACACACACACACATAGGTGATTTTAAAGACCCCATATTAAAGAAACATGAAGTTGCTGCAAGACTTTGTTGCCTTTTATCAAACATTAGCTTGGCACAAATAACATGACAGCAAATGGACTAGTTTAAATTAAATGATACTTCTAGATTAAGGCCAATGTAAAAGATAGCACAAACTAGGGCACAATAAATTGCAGTTGATAATGCCTGAGAACAGTGTGAATTTAGAATAATATTACATAGCAGACATTTAAAGTGTACTTACATTGGGCTGGAATCCCCTACAAACTGCATTTAAAGTCAGAGAACATTGTAATGTTCTCAGAATATGTGTTTGTTTATGATATTCGAATCACTTTGCAGTCATTTTGATTCACTTCATTTGAATCAATTTGTTGCCGAAAGCCCCTCCCCCTTCCATGACCTGACTTTGTTCTAATTGGTCAGCTGTGGCCAAGTTAAAACCTGGTTGAAAAACAGTGCTCTACAAAATGTTTACATGCATTTAAAGTTAGAAAGCATTGTAATGTTCTCAGAATATATGTTTGTTTATTATATTACAATCATTCATTTATTCATTTTTTTTCGGCGTGTACAGAAGCTGATCTGGGATCAGGTAATCATATGGATTCGCTCATTTAGAGGTTGCATATGAAGGGCGATGATTGACGCACAGCTTTTATGGAAAGAATGTGAATGCAAACATGTTTATATTAATTTCAATATGCTTTCAAGATTGAAACTACACAAGAAATATGGGAAAATCCTTAATAATAGGATGATAGCAGGACAGAATGGTAAAATACGGGAGAATCCCAGCAAAAACGGGAGGGCTGACATGCATGAAGTGAACAAGAAGTGTTTGTGGAAAAACACTTGATGAGTGCAAAACGTCTTTGTAAGGAAAGGATAAACATATTTGCGAGGAAACGCAAAACATCTTTGTGAGGAAACGCAAAACATCTTTGTGAGGAAACGCAAAACATTTTTGCGAGGGAACGCAAAACGTCTTTGCGAGGGATCGCAAAACGTCTTAGCGAGGGAACGCAAAACGTCTTAGCGAGGGAACGCAAAACGTCTTATCGAGGGAACGCAAAACATCTTTGTGAGGAAACGCAAAACATTTTTGCGAGGAAAAGCAAAACGTCTTTGCGAGGGAACGCAAAACGTCTTAGCGAGGGAACGCAAAACGTCTTAGCGAGGGAACGCAAAACGTCTCATCGAGGGAACGCAAAACATCTTTGCGAGGGAACACAAAACGTCTTAGTGAGGAAACGCAAAACATCTTTGCGAGGGAACGCAAAACATCTTTACGAGGAAACGCAAAACATCTTTACGAGGAAACGCAAAACATCTTAGCGAGGGAACACAAAACATCTTATCGAGGGAACACAAAACATCTTTACGAGGAAACGCAAAACATCTTAGCGAGGGAACACAAAACATCTTATCGAGGGAACACAAAACATCTTTACGAGGAAACGCAAAACATCTTAGCGAGGGAACACAAAACATCTTAGCGAGGGAACGCAAAACATCTTTGTGAGGGAACGCAAAACATCTTTGGGAGGGAACGCAAAACATCTTAGCGAGGGAACGCAAAACATATTTGTGAGGAAACGCAAAACATATTTGTAAGGAAACGCAAAACATCTTAGCGAGGGAACGCAAAACATATTTGTGAGGGAACGCAAAACATCTTAGCGAGGGAACGCAAAACATATTTGTGAGGAAACGCAAAACATCTTAGCGAGGGAACGCAAAACATATTTGTGAGGGAACGCAAAACATCTTAGCGAGGGAACGCAAAACATATTTGTGAGGAAACGCAAAACATCTTAGCGAGGGAACGCAAAACATATTTGTGAGGAAACGCAAAACATATTTGTGAGGAAATGCAAAACATATTTGTGAGGAAACGCAAAACATCTTAGCGAGGGAACGCAAAACATATTTGTGAGGAAACGCAAAACATCTTAGCGAGGGAACGCAAAACATATTTGTGAGGAAACGCAAAACATATTTGTGAGGAAATGCAAAACATATTTGTGAGGAAACGCAAAACATCTTAGCGAGGGAACGCAAAACATATTTGTGAGGAAACGCAAAACATCTTTGTTAGGGAATGCAAAACATCTTAGCGAGGGAAGGCAAAACATATTTGTGAGGAAACGTAAAACATATTTGTGAGGAAACGCAAAACATCTTTGTTAGGGAATGCAAAACATCTTAGCGAGGGAAGGCAAAACATCTTTGAGAGGAAACGCAAAACATCTTTACGAGGAAACGCAAAACATCTTAGCGAGGGAACACAAAACATCTTATCGAGGGAACACAAAACATCTTTACGAGGAAACGCAAAACATCTTAGCGAGGGAACACAAAACATCTTATCGAGGGAACACAAAACATCTTATCGAGGGAACACAAAACATCTTATCGAGGGAACACAAAACATCTTAGCGAGGGAACACAAAACATCTTAGCGAGGGAACGCAAAACATCTTTGTGAGGGAACGCAAAACATCTTTGGGAGGGAACGCAAAACATCTTAGCGAGGGAACGCAAAACATATTTGTGAGGGAACGCAAAACATCTTAGCGAAGGAACGCAAAACATATTTGTGAGGGAACGCAAAACATCTTAGCGAGGGAACGCAAAACATATTTGTGAGGAAACGCAAAACATATTTGTGAGGAAACGCAAAACATCTTAGCGAGGGAACGCAAAACATATTTGTGAGGGAACGCAAAACATCTTAGCGAGGGAACGCAAAACATATTTGTGAGGAAACGCAAAACATCTTAGCGAGGGAACGCAAAACATCTTAGCGAGGGAACGCAAAACATATTTGTGAGGAAACGCAAAACATATTTGTGAGGAAATGCAAAACATATTTGTGAGGAAACGCAAAACATCTTAGCGAGGGAACGCAAAACATATTTGTGAGGAAACGCAAAACATCTTTGTTAGGAAATGCAAAACATATTTGTGAGGAAACGCAAAACATCTTAGCGAGGGAAGGCAAAACATATTTGTGAGGAAACGCAAAACATATTTGTGAGGAAACGCAAAACATATTTGTGAGGAAACGCAAAACATATTTGTGAGGAAACGCAAAACATCTTTGTGAGGAAACGCAAAACATATTTGTGAGGAAACGCAAAACATATTTGTGAGGAAACGCAAAACATCTTTGTTAGGGAACGCAAAACATCTTAGCGAGGGAAGGCAAAACATCTTTGAGAGGGAATGCAAAACTTATTTGCGAGGAAACGCGAAACATCTTTGAGAGGGAACACAAAACATATTTGAGAGGGAATGCAAAAACTTAAATATATATATATATATATATATATATATATATATATATATATATATATATATATATATATATATATATATATATATATATACATATTTTTTTTTTTTTTTTTTTTTCCTGTCACTGTTTTTTTTTTCTCCCACCCATGTTTTTCTCCCTTTAAACTTTAAACTTCCACCCATTTTTTTCCCCACCATCCCATCCCTTCCGGGTCTTCGTAGAGTCAGAGATGACTCTAACGTCATGTCTGATTTTTTTACTTTGCAGATTGTTTACATTGGATGATTTTTTTTTAAACCCCTATGACCTGCTATTTATTATGCATTACAATTTTATAGCGATAATTTACATCAATATGTCCAGCAATAACATCAATATTTCTTGTTTTATGTTTTTGAAAATATGAGATTACCCTCTTAATACCCAGTGTTAATTAACATCTGCAATTTTTAGATTTAGATCATTTCATGAGGCCTTTAAATCAGATGCAATACCATTTTAATGCCAGATTAAACAGCTGAAAGACTGATTTACAACCAGTGAGTATGCACACATTCATTCTGGGCAAAGATTTTCCCTATGCATGGAAGAAAAACAAGGCAATTAACAAGACGGCTAATTGATTCCCACAACACAGAGATTTTTGATCTATAAATGCACCAAACACCTCGAAATAAAACAAATCTACAAACTCCCTCTTGATTAGTCAGAGGCGCGTTAAGAAATACCATAAGACGGGAGCCTTTCTCGGAGATTATTCCGAGATACTGCAACACCTAGAGAGAAAAAATGGGATTATCCACAAAAAAAGATGATATTTTAAAAACTAGCGATATACTTTAACATTTCTGAGCCTGATGAGGATGTGTGAGCTACAGCCCTGCACCCAAACACCTTGATGAACAGAATCAGTGTGTTGGCTTTTTAACACCACTGTTAGTCACTATCTGATTGGGTTTGGACAGCTTTAGTGTACCTATGGAGGGAAGTCTGTCTCGAATATTGCTCCTAGACACTGTGACTCCTGAGGAAACATAAAACAAGACCTCTGAGGAAAGTGTTAGAAAATCTGATTAAATGTAATGATGATAAATGTATTAATCACAACAAACTCTATTGAAATGGGCAGACCTGACAACCAGTTACACTTTTTAGGACAAATTTATAATAAATATTCCCTTATTGCTGAAGATGGAAGTCTTCATTTTAATTCTTAAAGGAAAATAGGCACATTTCAGCTCCCCAACAGTTAAATATTTGAGTTTTACCATTTTATGATTCAGTCGATCTCTGGGCCTGGCGTGAGCACATTAGCTTAGCTTAGCATAGATCATTGAACTGGGTTAGACCGTTAGCATCTCGTTTACAGATGACCAAAGTTTTGATCCCTGCAATGACCAAAGTTTTGAGTTTTGATTTGATTTTTCTTTTAAAGTTAATTCATGTACTAAGATTATTCTGTAGTTACATCATGAACTAAAGACAGGCAGTTCTGTCTTAATATATGTTAGTTTAAAAAAAATAAATAAAATTCTAGGCCAATATGTGCTATAGGTGAATAGATGAACTAAACGGTCAGTAGTGTATGAGTGTGTGTGAATGTGAGAGTGTATAGGCATTTCTCAGTGCTGGGTTGCAGCTGGAAGGGCTACTGCCATGTAAAGCATATGCCAGAATAGTTGGCGGTTCATTCCACTGTAGATATACCTGATAAATAAGGGATTAAGCCGAAGAAAAACAAATAAATTAATGAATGACAATGTAGTTATTATAAATCGTATAGAAATGACGTAAACTGTTTGGTCATTTTTGATCGAGATGCTAATGGTCTAATCCAATTCAATGATCTATGCTAAGCTAAGCTAAAGTGCTCTCGCCAGACCCGAAGATTGACTGAATGCATTCAAAAAAAAGATAAAATTCAACTCTTTAACTCTAGGGGAGCTGAAAAATAAGCCTATTTTAAAAAGAAGTAGAGTTTTCTTTTATATTCCTTTTGTATAAATATTTTTTTTTCTTATTTTGAAAAGACTAATATATCTGAGAGTTTATAATTTTAATTCCTAAAGGAAACAAGCCAATTTTTCAGCCCCCGCAACAGTTAAACATTTGAGTTTTACCATTTTTTGATTCATTCAGCCGATCTCTGGGCCTGGCGAGAACACATTAGCTTAGCTTAGCATAGATCATTGAATTGGGTTAGACCGTTAGCATCTCGTTTACAGATGACCAAAGTTTTGATACCTGCAATGACCAAACTTTTGAGTTTTGATTTGATTTTTTCTCTCTAAGTTAATTCATGTACTAAGACTCTTCTGTAGTTACATCATGAACTTAGACAGGCAGTTCTGTCTTAGTACATGTTAGTTTAAAAAAAAAAAAAACTTTTCTAAGCCAATATGCGCTATAGGTGAATTGATGAACTAAACTGTCCGTAATCTATGAGTGTGTGTGAATGTGAGAGAGTATGGGTGTTTCACAGTGCTGGGTTGCAGCTGGAAGGGCATCTGCCATGTAAAGCATATGCCAGAATAGTTGGCGGTTCATTCCACAGTAGATATACCTAATAAATAAGAGATTAAGCCTTTAAATTAATTAAGGGATTAAATTAAGGGATTAATATAAATAGTATAGAAAATTACAAAAACGGTTTGGTCATTTTTGATCGAGATGCAAACGGTCTAATCCGATTTAATGATGTATGCTAAGCTAAAGTACTCTCGGCAGACCCAAACATCAACTGAATGCATTCAAAAAAGATAAAACTCAACTCTTTAACTCTAGGGGAGCTGAAAAATGAGCACATTTTAAAAAGAAGTAGAGTTTTCTTTTATATTCCTTTTGTATAAATAAAATTAAAAGAAATTCTTAATTTGAAAAGACTAATATATCTGAGAGTTTATCAAGCAAGACTGCTTTAATTTTAAAATATAGCCAAATTTAGTTTATGGACTGATTTGAAGTAGAAAGAAACCTCTTTTCACTGAAATTGTGCTGGTGCTCATCAGTAACCTGTCTTGAGAGTCCAAAAGCAATAACAGTGCTATGAAGCTAAAAATCCCACTATTTTAGTTGTTGTTTATCACATAGTGTTTAAATGCACTTTAGGTAAAATGCATCTTCATTAATTTCAAAACATTTAGACCAGACTTATGTACTCGCATTATCCCAAATATATTGAAGACTGTTTAAATCCAGAAAAATAAGCTAACTATTGAGATGAAAGGTGTGCTGTGTGTTCATGCTTGTGACGTGGCACATAAACAAAGCATAAACCTTGCATAAACAAACAAACAAAAAAAAAAGTATTGCACCAAACTTTTGACCGGTAGCATGAAATAAATAAAAATGACATATAAAGGTGCTAATCAAATGAATTGATCACAACAAGCAACTTCATGCACCAGCACCAAATGAGTGAAAAAGAGTTAACATTGACAAAAGCACAGCACAGATGCATGAGTACCAGAAGAGGGCAGAGTTTCACGACACTCAAGTTTCTGAGTAACAGCGACACCTACAAATGGAAAGACAGTCAAAGCTGATGTTCATACATCAATACAGCCGAGAATCAAAACAAAACACATCGCAACAAACAAACTGTTAAAGTGAATGGAAAGACTATTAAAGGGACAGTTCACCCAAAATGAAAATATTCTTATCATTTACTCACACACGAGTGCAGTGGAATTAAGTTAAAGGGGCACATGGTTTACCCCTTTTTAATTATTTAATATTAATATTCTGGTTGTTCTGAGTGTGCCAGTTTAGGTTCAGTTCAACACACAGTTCAGATGTTTTGATTATAATGTGTTCAAAAGTGTCATGTTGAGGGCGTGTACACAGCTTGCTGTTTTAGTTGCTTCACAGGTTTGGCTTCCCGCAAAACGTAACAAGGGGGCGGAGCAAAGAGCTCCCACGCTCTGTGTTTGCAACAGACAGGCAGACAGACAGACAGAGAGAAGCTAAGCTAAGCTAAGATGAGCATTCAGCCGTACATGTACGACTCGGACACAGACCAAGCAGAGAGTACAAAATCATTTGTGTCTTTGTATTGTGTCTTAGAACTTCTGATTCCGTCGCCTATGGGAGAAATGACTAGGAATAATAAACGGCAGAAAATGGTCAAACTACTTTGCATGACTATACAGTCCAAGTAGAGTAATATAATAAGAAAATATCAAATTGCAACATCAAGCAACGTAACAAGCAGTTTTTAACGTCAAAAAAATGAATGGAAGAGAATGGGACTGGAAGTCGCGAGACAAAAAGATTCAAATGGCAGCGCCCGCTCGTCGGCGGAGAATAGAGTGGATAGTCTCGTTGTACAAGTGCCGAGCTTGTACACCAAGACTAATAACCACACACACTGAATTAACTTAGACTGAGGCACCGAATGCGCCGCGACACAGCACACCAGACATTCAGTGACTCGGCAAAAACATGAAGTGTCCCGAATCGTCGCGTCACGCATTCCAGAACTCCAAACACAAGCCTCCACCAGGTCAAACACAACGGTGCCGCAGCCGCTGAGCCGCTGACCCGAAGCTCTGCTGCGTGCACCCCGACAAAAACCCACACCCTAAACTCCGAAATGCACGACGCTGCGCCACGCAAAAGGTACAAGCAATAAATCTGATTAGAGCGATAATGTGGAGAATATTGATCTTGTGTTGAGCCCAATGAGCCTTTCATCAAAAAATAAAGCAAGGGTGTTCATGACGCGGATATGATCATGACGCGAGGCTGTCAATCAATATTGGTGGGCGGGGGGACCGCACTCCTACGTAAAGTTGTGGTCGGTCTGAAAACAGCTCAAATTGCTCTCCGTTTTTATGTTGTTAAATTGACAAAAAAAGCACTGTGTGTGTTTATATCAGCCCAATATGACGGTCTATACACTATACTTACACACATGTCTGTCCAAACAGCTTTAAAAGTAGATTTTACACCATAGGTGCCATATCAGTGTTAACATATCAGTGTTTACAAATTTAAGTGGATTAAAACAACAAAGTAACTTCAAGAATTGTGTTGTTTTAGTTCAATTTAGTTTGAACAAACAGCAAATGTAATTGTTTGACTATGGTTTCTTTCTTCTGTTGAACACAAAACAAAATATTCTGAAGAATGTTGCAAGGTTATTATAGTTAACGAAAACGAACGAAAACGAACGAAAACACTAAAACAAAAATGTTAAATAATTTTCGCTAATTGAATAAAAAACAAAAAGGGTGATGCGGTGGCGCAGTGGGTAGCATGTTCGCCTCATGCGTTGTCCGTAGAGTATGAGAGTAAATGAGTGTGTGTGGATGTTACCCAGTGATAGGTTGCAGCTGGAAGGGCATCCACTGTGTAAAACTTGTGCTGGATAAGTTGGCGGTTCATTCCGCTGTAGCGACCCCAGATTAATAAAGGGACTAAGTAGAAAATGCATGAATAAAAATAAAAACAGGAGTTTTTTGCAAAACTAGAACTAACTGAACCTAACTAAAATAAAAAAAAAAACTCCTTTGATTTTTCTTTGTAAATGTGTTTAATACATAAGTCTACTATTAGAGGTAAATCTATTTACTTCACGCTGCCAGGAGATTGAGCTGGTTTTCCTCCTGTCAGTCCAAAACAGGTTTGGAAAAAGAGGAGGATGAGCACATTTACTAATGCAGGGCTCGACAATAAGGACTGCCCGATGGCCCGGGGCCAGCGTGCGAGACACTCGGGCCAGTGTACAGAATGTTACTGGCCCGATCGTGCCAGTGCTGCCTTGTCACAAGTTTGGCTGCGACTGTCTGTCAACTGCGTGCAAATACAATCAAGGGTGCTTTCAGACATAGACGTTTGTTTCGGAATCTGTCTCGTTTCCCCTGTTAGCGCGGTTTGTTTGCCATATGTGAATCCAGCAATCGCGCTCGCATACTCGCCAAATTAATCAGTCTGAGATGGCCTGAATGAGATGGTCTCTGCTCTACTGAGCGGATCGATTGTAGTGAGAAAACAAAACAATGCAGCGAACTAACGACGCAGGATATATCACAGTGTATAATGGTTGTGTAATAGCCATATATACGGCTATATGAAGAGAGAATGATGAATAGGGCGAGATGTCAATCCTACCGGAAAATGTGTGCTTCATTTCTAATGCGAAAGTGAAACCATGCTGAACTATTACTAAGAGCTATTTATCCGTTAGGAAAATTGACCGAACTTACCATCTGATAATATTTCCATATTTTAATCGTATAATATGTTGTATTAGGCCTGTTGTTTTGTTCATTTCCGCTCTGACAGCTCGAAAAAAAGATAATTGATCTGCTTCGCGACCTGATGCAGTCTCTGTTCATCTGCTATGTCTCTCTATAATTTAAGCCTATATGCAGAATTCTAGCCAACGTTTCTTCAATAGATTGATTAATTCAATAGATAGATAGATTTTTACAAAACTTGACAATTGAAATGAGGCTCTGTATGAGAGAGGCTGACCTCTCTGATTTATATTTGGTGATGGTGTCTGTGGGGTGTTAAAATTGAAGTGCACATTTTTGCTTATAACATATTCCATACACAACTGCTCAAAGTTTGGGGTCAGTATGATTGTTAAATATGTTAAAATAAGCTTCTCCTGCTCACCGAGGCTGCATTTATTTAATCATAAATACAGCAAAATTGTGAAATGTTGCACTATAAAATAACTGTTCAACAGTAGTTTATCATTTAATTTAATCATTTGACCAGTAATTTTAAAGAAATCACTTCAGAAATCACTAACATTAATTATTATTGTTGTTATTATTATTAAATGTTATTATTATTAATGGTAATGGTAATAAAAGCAATAATGTCTGGAATAATAATTTTACTTGAAACTACATACAATAATTCAATAAGTATTAATAAATATTTAACAATTTAACTTTTATTTTTTTACATTTAATAAATGTAGCCTTGAACTGAATAATGTTCCATTAAAAAAAATCAATGAAACTTGTGACCGGTACCGTATATATATATATATATATATATATATATATATATATATATATATATATATATATATATATAAATATATAAATATATATATATAAATATATATATATATATATATATATATATAAAAAAAAAAATATATATATATATATATATATATATATATATATATATATATATATATATATATATATAAAAAAAATATATATATATATATATATATATATATATATATATATATATATATATATATACACACACACACACACACACACACACACACACACACACACACACACACACACACACACACACACACACACACACTCGCACACACACACACACACATCGATCGGGCCAGTAGAAAATATTCTTAGCGTTGAACCCTGTAATGTGAGACAGAATTTTCCTTTTTGGGTGAATAATGTCATTAATAGTTCCATTCATCTGCATGGAATATGATGGTAATGCCACTACTGTTGCATCCTCAAAAGACACAAGATAAATAATGTCGATGTGATTTTACCGAGGAAAGCGTCGACGAGGCAGCTGATGCCCCTCATGGCTCTGAAGAAGATCTGAGGCAGCTGTTTGAGGCAAGGGTGCTGGATCACCTCGTGAGGAACACTGTTCACACCCAACAACTGCTCCTGAAACTTCGGCGTGGAACTCACAATGACGGGATTGCTCAGGTCCACAGGATTACTAAAGGGGGAAAGACAAATTAACTGAACTGAAGGGCCAGGACACAACAAGCCAACGCCAAACAACTAGCATCAACAAAACCCAACTGTGTTGTCACCTTGCACTGGATCACATTTGGAGCAAAAAGCTGTGTGTGAACACACCAAACCAGTAGCTGACTGAAACTGGGGTTCTGCGCCTGCATGGAGAGATGTGTCTTTCCATGTTGTGGAGGGCAGTATCTGCTTTCTCATTCACAAGAAGCCAGAGCTTCTGAAACATGCATGCAAAAATGCACCGCTTTCCCATTGACAATGAATAATTTCCGGCTACTTTGACGCTCTCAGCAGCAGCAGTGTGAATGCACAGATATTCTCAGATCAGAATCGATCCAACAGTATTTTAATAACAAGCTGTAAACACTGTATGAGGTTAATCTAAAAGTTTGTGCACACGGGAACGATCATTATGTGCAATTACCTTTTAACCGTTGTTAATACGTGTGTACCTGCATGCATTTGCCATTGTTAAAAAAGCAGAAATATACAATAATAGGGAAGAAAAATGTATCGCAACTTCCGCTTTACATCAACGTTAAACAGAGCTTGATACAACACAGCTGAAAACAAAATGATCAGGCCTACTGGGAGAACAGTATTCGCCAAGAGTATATTTGTATATTTAAAAAAACATAAATATAAGTCTTAAGAACTCATTTCTAATGACTAATTTCATGCATTTTTTCCATGTTGACAGCACGTAATATTTTGCTTGTTGTCTTGCAAGATACTAGGATTCAGCTTAGTGTTCAAGTGCAAATTAAAGACTTAACTAGGTAAATCAGGCAAGGCTTTAACCCCTTTCACACGTACAGACCTTTCTGGAAAATTACCGGCAATTTTCCGGAAAGGTGTGTATGTGTGAACAGGCCCTTTTAGAAAATAGCGGTAAATTAGTTCTGGCTATTTCCCGGAAAGAGAAGTTGTAACATTATCGGTAATTTGCCGGAATGCTGCGCTGTGTGAACGCAGAGGGAAGTTTGCCGGAAAGAGCGTGTTCACGTCTAGAACGTGCTGACGTGAGACGTCTGCTTTAGCCAATCAGAACAGTCAGACGTATTCACGTTTGCGCGATTCAGGGGTCCGTTCTTCGTACCTCACTTAAATGATCTAAAATGATTTGGCAGATCCTGGATCTTTTAATCTTGATAACTGATCTCTCGCTATTTTGGTTCTTCAAACAAGTTCGCGAAACAGATTAGAATGTTTGGATAAACTGATCTGAGATCGCTGCGTGTGTTGTGAAGGACAGATCTATCGATCCTCGAAATCATGATCAGCAATGCAACGATTGGCTGACGGCACAGCAGCGTAATGACATCATCTGATTAATATTCAATTATCCATGTGAGCAAAATTACATCAAATTAGCAGTAAACGGCTTGTTAAATATGACACGCAATAACCTTCCACATTTGTTATGAGCTGCAGGCTTTACACTCTTATGTTTCAAGAGTATTCATCATGTATTTCAATGCAAATCAATAGATTTAGTTCTACATTTAGAAAAGATTTTCTTTATTATAGTAGCCGTTTTTTAATCGGTGTAAATAATAACTGGTTGTTTACAAAAGCATTTTCATATTGGTAAAGGCGTCTGCAACTTTTGTGAAGCATCAAATCACCGGCATATTAACTGCCAAAAGATGTTTATGACTGCATAAATGTGTTATTGTTTTTTTTTAAAAAGTCACATATTCTGCATTTCTATTATACACAATTTGTACTAAAGCGATCTAAAAAGTTCATATCAATAAGTTTTCTCCGTGCACCACCAGGTGGCAGTCTTTGTACTTTCATTTCGAGGGTGCAGATTGCATAAGTTTTATTAATATGTATAACTTTATTTATTTTATTAATGACTATAATTTTATATATATATATATATATATATATATATATATATATATATATATATATATATATATATAGTTAAAAAATATGTACCATTTTCCCAAGTATATATAACTACTACTGTAAGAAAATATCAGAATTCAGAACATACTTTCTGTATTATCTTTGCATGAACTGAGCCGATCTAATCCTGTTTATATGAATTGAACCTGCTCCCGATCAGGTTTGAGCTAGCAGAACTGTTGCCATGACAACAACTCTCGGATCAGCTTTGTAGAACGAAGCGATCCTGGATTGTGTCAAATCGTCAATAACCAAATCCAGCTAACTGAGTAATCCACGTACGAAGAACAGACCCCTGGAGAATAAAAGCCTTAGTATATTTTCCCTAGACACATTTAGCTGCTAGAAATTAGTCAAATAACGTTTATATGTTCATCTTAATTAACTGTGTAAATAATTAAATAATTATCGATAAGATGCTTATGATAAGCCGTTGTTTGTTTGCCTTCAAGCTTTGCGTGTGCCCATGAAACAGCGGGTGAGCGCCAGCACACACACATATCATGTACATCTCGACATGCAAAAGTGTTTCTCTATATGTTTTCATCGGAGTTGTTCACAAATTCTGATCCATCCACAGAGTTTGTAATGTAGTCAAATGTTTACAAACACAAGCGCAGCCGTTTAGAGCTCATTTCTGGTTAATGATGTCAGAATTTACCGGTATTTTAGAATGGATGTGTGAATGCATTTTTACCGGAAAAATTCTGTAACGTCCTCACCTGTGTGAACAGCGTTTTTTTGAATATACCGGTAAAGTCGTTCCGGAAATTTTCCAGACATTTACTTAATCTTAAGTACTCACTTTTCTTAAGTAAAGTCGACTAATCACTTTAAAAGCAATGAGTTTGCTCACTTTTCTACAGTAAAACCACTTTTTACAGTACAGTATGTTGCATATACGGTTATCATGATACAATTATAATTTTAATAATTAATATTGAACAATATTAAGTATTAAAATACCAAAAAATTTACAAAAATCTATTTGAACATTAAAAGACATTATATTATAGATCATACATAGACACAGCCATCCACATCTACTTTTGATTGTTTTAATGATTGTTTTTTTGATGTACAACTGTGGTTTGTTCAGTAGACAACCAAAATAACTTTATTTAAGGGGGCTAATAATATTGATCACAGCATAATGTTTTTACTATAATATATAATGCATATATTAATATAGTTTACATAATATATATATATTAGTATTTAATAATTAGAACAGATATTCCTGCCAAACTAAAAACAAAAAAAGGTTTTCTCTAGAATAAAAATACAGTAGGAAATAGCGTGAGAAATGTTCGTTTTTGAAAAAGAATGACAAATTTCACAAGAGGGATGATAATTTTGTAATCACCTGTATGTGTTAAAGTGGAATCAAATAATCATACTTGGAAAACAAAGCACTGAATCAGCTTAACTGCAGACCTGAGCATGTGTAGAAAGCGATACCACGTCTGAGCCACGCAGTCATTGTCCATCTCTGCTGGGATGAGACTGGCGTCCTCTTCTGGCACTTTAAACGGAGGAAACGACGGACCGTACATGAACCGCAGCAGCCTGTGTGGACAACAAAACAAACAAGAAGGTCAAACAAACAAAAGCAGTAACGTCAGTAAAACGACCAAAAACCCTTATGCTGTGTTCACACCAGACGCGAAACACGCGGATAAATCGTGCCATGCGTTAGTAAATAGCTGCGTGAACATTTGAGTTTTCTCGCTTCATTCGCGCATCAAATTCACTTCAGAACAGACGCGGATTCGCATGATGGGCAGGGCTTCTGTGTGCCCGGTGACTCTAGCTTAATTGCTAAATGGCTAACATGGATTTTATGAAAAAAATGACAGTGTTTATGTGCTTTATAAAGACTTAAAAACAGCGTCGATACGTTTAGGGCCTTGTCTGAGTCCACTAGATCCTTTCAGAGGTGCATCCAGCTCTGTGAGTTCATAAACTCCTCCAGAAACTGAACCTGGATGATGGAGGCTTTCAGCTGTGCTTCTGACTGAGCCCAGCCCAGTTTGATGACTTGTTGTCGGTGTTGGCTGGAGGATTTAACCCGGGACACCATCAACAGGTTCTACATCACAATCACATCCCACAAGAGCAAGCTCCTGATTGGTTAACGAGGTGTGAATGTGCGCTTAAGTTCAGATTTTTGAACTCGAGCGATTCGCGCGAAACACACGTTAAGTGTGTCAAACACGCAAAACGCTCAACTTGCGCGTATTAAGCTATTCGCACCGCGCCATTCACGCCACGCCATTTGCGCGTATCGCGACTCAGGATGTCTATTCGCACGGTTGCATTGACTTAACATGTAAATCACTCGCGCTTGACGCTCCTTCCGTGTTTGGTGTGAACACAGCATTAGAGTAAACAGTAGATTATACTGCTAGAAATGATCAGGCTATTCAATACAATAGAGTTTATTCTTCAGAGGGGAATACTTTAAGTGGTGCGAATAGTTTGTAAAGCCTGACTCATTGTGGTCAAAGTAGTTGATTAAATTAATAGGCTAAAAGTGAAACTGACGGCCCGGCACACACTAATTTACTGCTAATGACAATTCATTAGCCTACTCATATAGGCTACTCTGAAACTGTGAATATTTCACTGTTATTTTATATATTAATATTTTATTTATCAGACCTGACTTTTTCAGCTTGTGCACTGAAGCAAAGGAGAGGGTGCTCGCTGCAGAGCCATTTGAGCAGAGCTGAGCTCCAGCGAGGGGGAGCATGAGCTCTCGCTCTGCCTCCTGTAAGCTGTTTTAATGCGCACACCAACCCCACCCCTAACCCTACCCCCAGTGACATCACTCGTAGAAGAAGTGCAAGAAAGGTGGAGTTCAAGCTCAAGCTCCCCCTCGCTGGAGCTCAGCTCGCCCAAATGGCTCTGCAGTGAGCACCACTTGAAGCATAGACCTATAAGCGGACCTTGTTTTAAACTTCACCTCAAATAACCTTGTTTATTTTGTGGATAACTGACCAAAAAAAGTACATTAAAACAACCAACAAAATATACCAAATAAAATGTGTTTTAAAAAGATAATTTTTCAAACAAAAAATAATTGTTCAGACATGCTTTCAGTTTCTTCATCTCACTCATGGCGAGTTTAGGTGAGGGAATTTTCATCAAGTAAAACTGGCCTCAGATGGTTTAGTTTAGTCTGCTTCAAGCCTGCAGGAAAATATCAGGCTTTGCTAAAATGCTGGTTATTTTACCAAAGATTAGGATAGCCTATTACAGATTTTAAAAAAAAATCTTAATAAGCTAATAAAATAAAATAATAATAAGCTGGAGCACAACAGATCATAACAATGTCATGATGAATGCTCAAATAATGTAGCCTATAGTTTATAGCAAGCATCATGTTTAGATTGTGCCATAAGTCATATACAGTAAGCCTATAGGTGTGTTTCACTCGAGCTCCCACACACCGTCTCAGGTAAGATTTTTGTTATTCCCTCTTTGAGAAATGTCCGTCTGGAGCTGTAATAAAGGTTGAAATTTAACGAGGTCCATTTTCGCTGTGTTTCTTGGACATTTTACAGAATCAAAGTTAAGAACGGGCCGGGGATAGTGAGCAATAGTGAGGAAATCTTACCTGAGACGGTGTGTGGGAGCTCGAGTGCCCAGTTAGCGCACCATTGTGATCGATGACTCTCGCTTGTTTATTAATGCCTGTGACAGCGGTGACGTATTTTTGACAGTGGAATGACGCTTTTTGATTCGTACTCGTAAAACATCGTGTCCATAGTGAAACTGTATTTTGTGTTTGTAAAGTACACCCACCGCAAATTTATCAGTCATATACAGACAAAGAAAATGTTGTATCCGTGTCTGTTCTAATCGCAGATTTTGCAATTGTACCCTCGTAAAATTACGAGTAGGTTCCGTTTTCCTTTCCGAATTTACAATTACAGATGCGTGAATTTTATTTATGCACAAAATATTAATGACAATGATTTTATTCCATACCCTTCCACCCCTACTCCTCCACCTTTCCCTTCATTTGGTGGCACAGTGGCCCAGTGATTAACACTGTTGCCTCACAGCAAGAACGTTAGCATGTTCTTCCCATGCTCGCGTGGGTTACCCCCGGGTTCCCCGGTTTTCTCCCACATTCCAAGAACATGCAACTACAAGTTAATTGATCAATCTAAATTTAGCACTACAGTCAAACTCTCATCCAGCATCATATCTCTTCATAGCAATCATTTTCATCAGCTCTCAAAAAAGGGGGAGATCTCAAGCCTACCTAGCTGAGCTCAAACTACCCTCTCGCCCTGCAAACGGGAGGGAGCCCAAGGCTCAAGGACCTTTTGAGCTCAGGGCTCTCTCCCGGGACAGCATGCCAAACTTGCTTATAGTCAATCATCAGCCAAGTGTAAACTCTTAAAAATGGCTTTTATCGCCACCTGTTGGTTTGACGTGCTCTTAACATGCATAATAGTGCATTTATGCGTTTTCATGTGGACAATTATTATTATTTTTTTTTTAACCAGTTAAACTCTGCTGTTATTTTGGGATTTCCGCCTGGATTTTGCCTACCCAAATTTAAAAGCTTCCCAAAACCACATGCAGAGGTGTAAATGCAAAAATTTGGTATAATTTTAAAGAAAACCCTTTGAATTTTCATAAAACACTATTGAAAGTGTTTAAAATATCTGTATATGTCGTCTGTGTTCTAATAAACACCTAAAAAAGAGGCACTTTTTTTATAAACTCAAGTTTGAAAGTGCACCTTTTAGGTTGTGTGTGGTCTAGCGTGCTGTAATTAATGTTGGTGGTTCCTGCACATGTCTGTAATCATAGGAAAAAAAATAAAATAAAAAGGTCTCCACCATAATCTATGCAGAAGTTATTGTATTCCAACTGATGAGAGGTGCTGTACAAGCCACAGAGACTGATCATTGTTTTCATATTTCACTATTCTTTTGTCTGATCAAACATAATTCACTGTGTTTGGACCACATCAGACATATAAAAGGATTACTTATGCACATGACCTCAAAAACAGAGGAGAAATGGCCGTGAAGCGCACAGCATAAGGTAAGAGATGACAGCTGTCTGTGCTATCTGGGGCTGCTTATTGATCATAAATGTATTGTTTACACTTCTGCGCCATGGAAACACCGCGATTCATTCGGCAACTGTTTGATATGTGAATATAATTCAGTAAAAAGAATGCTAGAACCGTATGAGCACCGGCAAGAGCTTTCATTTGAGCTATAACTTGTACATGTGTCATATATGAACCATATGAAAATGAACCAATGTTCAATACCCAGCTCGGATATCCAAAATACTGTGTATTTAAGTGTAAATAACTTTTGTACAGTTGAATAAAAACCAAAGTGATGCATATGTGCATAAAATATAGATTCTACACTTTCAAACGAAACCACTTAAGAGGGTCTGGTGCAATGCTAGCCCTTTAAATCTGAAAGCAAAAATTGATGATGTCTTTGGAGTTTAACTGGTTAAACAAAGGAGGGGAAACTCAGTTTATAAAAATACCCATGCACATGAGGACATGGCCTAAATTTACTAGCCCTATACCAGCATCACATTAAAAATCAAAAGAGTACACTTTGCTTCTGTAAGAAGCTTGTGCTTTGACTCCCGCTGAGCTCCAGAGTGCTGTACCTGGACGTGAGCGCGGCGATGACTTTACTCCACTGCTCCACCACCGGAGGATGATGCCTCCAGTTGGCCAGCATCTCTCGGGCGGTTTTCCAGTAGGGCGGCGTGGGGAAACAGCGTGTGCAGGCCAGAAACCAAACCTCAAACAGCACACTGATCAACTTCTCTGCCAGCTTCTCAGCTAGACCTCCTACAGGAAACACAGACAAACAGACATGTCAGAATGCCTGCTGATTGCAAGACAAGAATAATAACTATATACAGCTGAAGTCTGAATTATGAGCCCTCCTGTTTATTTTTTCCTCCAATTTCTGTTGAATGGAAAGATTTTTTTAACACATTTCTGCACATAATAGTTTTAATAACTCATCTCTAATAACTGATTTATTTTATCTTTGTCATGATGACAGTAAATAATATTAGACTAGATATTCTTCAAGACACTTCTATACAGCTTAAAGTGACATTTAAAGGCTTAATTAGGGTAAAGTTAGGGTAATTAGGCAAGTCATTGTATAACAGTGGTTTGTTCTGGAGACAATCCAAAACTAATATTGCTGAAGAGGGATAATAATAATATTGACCTTAGAATTGGTTTAAAACAATTAAAAACTGCTTTTTATTCTAGCTGAAATAAAACAAATAAGACTTTCTCCAAAAATAAAAAATTCTATAAGAAATACTGTGAAAAACTCTGTTTAACATCATTTAGCAAATATTTAAAAGAGGAAATTCACAGGAGGGCGAATAACTTTTTGTCCACTACATGTACAGTTTACCTGAAAAAAATATGAGTGAGGTTTGCCATGCTAAACAGTAGGTTGCAAGGGTGTTGAGTATTTGATAGGCAGTTGCTTAGATGTTGCTAAAGTGTTCTGAGGGGTTGCTAGGGTGTTCTGAGTGAAGTGGCTGGGCATTGCTAAACCTTGGACCGCTTAGAAAAAGTCATAGGCAGCACACCATATACAATAACCCTGCACAATTTGACAATTTGGTCTAGGGCAGGCGTGCCCAAACTTTTTTTTTATGAAGGGCCAAAAACCAACCTTGATTGAGGCTAGTGGGCCAAATGTAAATAAAGCTGACATGGATAATTTCCTAAATTATTTGATATTACTTAAAAATAACTATAAGACATTGCTTTATATGATCTAATTAGGGCTGGGCCGATAAACGATTTTATATCAAAACATGATAAAATTTATGTCAATAACAATGATAAGACTTTTAAATCTGGAAGCATTACCAATATATATGGAAACACATACCGTTGTCGCTCAATATAAAAAATAATTACCAAGACTGCATTTTTGCCATATTTGCCCAGCCCGAGAACTAATACAGCATAATTCCTTAACATTTAATAATGAACTTATTACAGTAAATGCAAAAACAATCTAGTTTATAACAGAATAGTTACACTAGTTTTTGCTTTGATTTGCTCACCGATGTCTTCTGCATAGTCCTCTATCTGTCGAGTGACATTGTTTACATTTAAAAAAAAATCTGATTCATTAAGAACATTTAATTGAAACATTAATTTTAGTTGTTTTTTTTTGTAGCTCAGAAATAAACAAATTAAAAAAAGGTTACGTCAAATTAGAAATGACCAGCAACCCCCATTTGCCCCAACCCTCTCCATCCTTCTCACTGTCTTCCCAGATGGGATGGTGGGACAAATCAAAAGATACAATGGGCCAACATTGGCCAGCAGGCCCTACTTTGGGCATCTCTGGTTTAGGGCAAATGATGATGGACGAGTTAGATGCCAAAATTTGTCTGGAAGAAGAAACTAAAAACATAAAACGGTCAAACTACTTGGTCTAAAAACAATTACTTGGTCAAAATTTTACTAATATACAAGGTCCTTACACTTAAACATTATCAACAGTGAAAATTTTACCTCTTCCCAACAAGGAAAATCACTAACAATCAAGAATGCATGATTATCTGCTGTCATGGCTTTGCAATCAAAAATGTGATTATAATGGAAGTCAATGGGGGAAAACAGCCAACAACTTAAAGGTGCAGTAGGTGATTGTCTTCAGAAACATTTTTTGTTGTGCTGGTTAAAAGTCTCTTCACAGTCTAATAGTAATGATTACAGTAAATGATCTAAATGTGTTTATATGTATTTTTATATTCTGGGTAAAGCATAAAACTAAAAAATGTTCATCCAATTAAATAGAGTCGGACCGAACATCTCCCATAATTCCGATAGGCAGGTCAGACTGTCAGTCAACAAATGTAGATTCAGACTTCTGTGCATGTGTTCACGCAGATCCGCCATTAGCGCGTGGCCGTCTGCATCACAAACGCACGCGCGCGAGCGAGCTGCGGGGCGCTCGCAGAGGCAGAGCCGGAGCCGGAGGCGCCGAAGGACAGCCGAGCTCGGGCCGATTACTGTAAAGCCAGGCGCGGGTATAAATCGCCCTTAGAGCGGCCGCGCGGTCACGAGACGGACCGGGAGAAATCAAATGCTGCATTGAAACTTTTGAAAGTCCTGAATCAGTATTGGAGTTACTTTAGCACGCTGGAGGAAGGACGACACCATGGCTGAAGTATCACTGTTAGACAGGTAATGTTCTGTTTAGAAACTTTTATGTTAGATTGTGTTGTGTTATGAATGACTTCTATGCACAGACGTGTTGTTCAGCCACTGAAATCTCCCGGTGAAAGATTGATGTGATTATTTTCAGTTTCATAAGGTTCTTTGACAGCATCTATAATGTAGATTTATATTTAGTTTAACAACAAAACACCAGTAAATAGCGCTATTCCGCCTAACCTGCTTTATTGAGCTGAAGTTGCTTTTATATTCACATTGGGTCATTTCTGAACAATGACAGCCTTCCTCTACTGTTTACCGCTAACGTTACTCTGAATATTCGCTCTGAAATAGCATGCAAGTGTGGCAAAGTAATACATGTAATTCCTGCATGGCGCTGGCACTAACTAACTGGCGAATGACATGAACTAGAAGGTTGTCTGTCGGCTGTTGTGACGCGGTCCGCGCGCTCGCGATATCAGGGGGTGTGGATTTGAATCACAGTCCCTCCCCGCCGTCCAAAGATAATATGCTAAGCGGTTAGCATTTTTGCAGATCCCCTACTGCACCTTTAACCAAAGGGTAGTCAATTTGCCCAGAGTGTACTGCTGAGTTTTTGAACAATTTCGAACCATTTTTCCAAAATAGATGTTGAAATAAAATTTGTCACCAAAAATCATTCTATTTGACCCAAAAATCACCCCAGAGTGAATACAAAAATCCCTGACAGCACACGAGGGTTAAACAGAAACCATAATTTGCATCCTGCACACAAAACACAGTCTGCGTAGATGCAAAGATTCTCTCATTTGGTTGTCAGAAAATGAAGAACTACAGTCATTTGTTTAAGAGGGAAGCTTTGTTGTGATTGGTGGTGACAATCATACGGACCTCCCACAGTGGGCGGGGCCAGAAGCGTGTCATTGATGCGCAGCAGGAAGAGCAGCAGCACCTCCCAGGTCTCTCTGGCCATGCTGGATGAGTCTCGCGCTAGTTTCTGCACCGCCGACAACACTTGCTGACACAGTTTAAAGTGCACCAGGCTGAAGTTCTCTGGTCTGGAAGAAACACACATTCATATTTAAAATCATAAAGCCCAAAGAGGAAATACTAGACATATTAGAAAGAGTGGATGGCTATCGTCACAAGCACAAATCCAAAAGTAATCAATAATCATTTATTTTCGAATGAACAAGCAGTGTGAGGGGGAAATAATCATTTTCTCTGTCAGACATCTGTTCATAAAAATGTATGTGTGTGTATTAGGGATGTAATGGTTTCAGAATTTTACGGTACGATAATACCTCGGTATGAATGGTACGGTACGGTATTTATTGAATAATTTACAGGAAAAACAAAACTAATGAAGAGACTCGAAAAAAGTGCCAAAAGTGTTTATTTACCTCAGCACTGAACATATCAATGACATACAAATCAGCCATCTATCTGTACGTTTTGAAACAGGAAATTAAATTTTTCAATTTTAATAACAAAAAACTAATAAACCATATAAAAAAATAAAGTTTCAATCTAGTATTGTTGAAAACTCATCACATTCAACATTTAATCACTCACTCACTAAGATAGATAGAGTTTATAAGGAATATTATCATATAACTATAATCTGGTAAAAGCTGGGATCTCTGGGCATGTCCCCTGCAACAGAAAAAAAAAAACCCTCTCATTTGGGACTGAGGTTTCTGGGACAGAGAGATATGATTTAGCCAAGGTTGACAGCAGTGGGTAACGCTGTGCATTGTATTTCCCCCACTTGAGAGGACAAGCCATGAGTGAGATAGAGGTCTCTTTGCGGTACAAGTCAATGTCTGCATCAATCTAACAAGTGTGCTGTGTTCTGCAGTCTCCATGACTGTTTTTAGTTGTATTCCCCGACTTATATTTCACCACAGTCTGGCAGTGCCTCCATACTGTTTTTGTGTTTGTCTGTCACCTTTTCTCCTTTTTCGTATCTTTTTAGAAAGAAACCGAAATGCTTCCACACATCCGATTTAAAACCCGCTTTAGGTTCAATCATTTCCAGCTCTTTTCCTTCCCCGCTACTAGCAGCACACTCCATTTCCGCATTACTTGATGTGTAGTGACAACAGACCGCAAAGGATGATGACCACGCCTGGGCTGATGGGAATTGTAGTTCCCACTACCTCCCGTTCGCTTCATTTGCCCAAGCAAACTTTTCTCAGAAATATAGTTTTATTGAGTCATCCGCCTACGGTAATATTGAAAAAAATTACTATTGCGTTATGACGGTATTTACAATATTGTTACATCCCAAATGTGTATATATACAAATAAATGTAATATATGTTTTATATTTGATATTGGTATCAAAAATGGTTATTTTCTCTGTCAGAAATCTGTCATTTTAAAATATATATTTGATACATATGAATATAAGACTTTTATATTTGATATAAGACTGGTCACACTTTACAATAAGGTTTCAGTAGTTAAAGTTACATGAACTAATAATAAACAATAATGCAATAAAGCATTTATTAATCATAGTTCACCATTCACTAATGCATAATTAAAATCCAAATGCATGCTTGTTAACATTAATGCACTGCGAGTTAACAAGAACTAAAAATAAATGACTATTTTTAAAGATGAATAAACATTTTAATAAATTAAAGACAGTGTGGATTTTGTCACAAGCACAAATACAAAACAATATTGTTATTGTACTGTAAAAGCAATTTACTTCAGAACGAATAAGCAGTGTGAGGGGAAAATAGTTGTTTCTCTGTCAGAAATCTGTTAATTTTCTTAAATAATATTTAATACATATAAATGTAAGATTTTTATATTTGATATAACATTTTTTTGGTCACACTTTACATTAAGGTTTCATTAGTTAAAGTTAGATAACATCAACATGAACTAATAATGAACAATAATGCAAGTATTTATTAATACATAGTTTAACACAGTGGCCATTTACATTGACAGTTTTTACATGGAAAACACACATAGAGTGGGTTTGCTCCCGTTTACACCAGAGATGGTATTTTTCCCTGAGATTTAGTCTTTTTGGAGTTAACAAAAAGGTTATGATGTTGTTTTATAAGGCTGTTCTCGAAAGCATTGTTAGATATGTTATCACAGTGTGGTTTGGCAACTATCTGTACAGTGTAAATCTAAGTTGATGCATCTCTTAAAGACCGGATGGAAAATTGTTGAATGGTCCAAGTCATTTTTTGTTTCCACATTATGAACTGCTTCCCTCTGGTAGGAGATATAGAGTCCCAAAGTGTAGGTGTAGAGATCCTTTGTACCAGTTTCAGTGGGTTTACTTATAAAGAGTTTATCTTAATTAGCATTATAATATTGGTAACTACTGTATTTTGTATTGTTTTTATGCAATGCCTGCAGCAATAGGGTGATGCCCATAACCAGGGCCAGATGGAATCTGCGGACGTTTTTTGCTATTTCTGCTGAGAATTTTGGTAAAAATCTGCGGATTTCTGCGTAATTATTTTGGGAGTATCCAGCAGAGTATCATAACTGAACCCTTAATATATTAAATAAAAAGTAATAAATTACTGAATAAAAACTAAATAAATTCAGATTTACACGTTTACTCAAGTTAAAAAACAGAATTAATAATGTGCTAATAATCTGCAGAAATCTACGGAATTCTGCGCGTGCAGATTCCGTGTGGGCCTACCCATAACACATTTCCTGTCAAGGACAATAAAGTTTCACTATTGCTACTACTATTTACTAATGCATTAATAAAATCCAAAGTTACTTGTTAACATTAGCTAATGCACTGCGAGTTAACAAGAACTAACAATGAAAGACTCTATTTCAAAGATTAATACATACTGTATTAAATTAGTTTGTTTGTGTTAATAATACATTTACTAGCATTAACTAATACAACCTTATTGTAAAGTGCTACCAATTTTTATAATGTGGTAAGGCTATATATAATTAGTTGGTCTGCAAGAGTTAAGACACTTTTAGTCTAAAAAAAGTTTTAAAATGCACATTTAAAAATAAACAAAGATATTTATTTATTATGTATATATTTTTTATTTGTACTTTAGTATTACTTTTATACATAAACATTTCCTTGTATTTTTAATACCAGTTTTTTAGTTTTATTGTCTAGTTTATTTTATTGTAAAGCATTTTGTATCAACTACGGTTGTGTAAAATTGTGCTCTATAAGCCTTTTATTTGCCTTGCCTTGCCTATTATATAGCAGTACAAGGTGAAAAATATGTATTTACCCTTTTAAATCCCATGAATAAAAATCGTCATCACTTTAATAATTACATTCTGTGTGCCTTTATGTGTGTATAGGCATCTGCACTAAAGATCAAGAGTGATGTAAAAAAAATGTCATTACTTTTTAATATTAAAGCCAAATGTAGCATACTAATGTTTAAAATATCTTCATTTCGTAAATACGCGATTGAATGCATGCATTTTACTGAATACTGAGTGCATCATGGGTAATCAAACCCACTCTGTTGAACCCACCTGGGAAGGAATAGGTTGTGCAAGTGTTTGAGGATGGTTTGGACGTAGAGGTCGGGCTCTTTGATTATAGGCTGTGGTATGGAGTCTCTTGGAGACACTAGTGCCATGATCCAGTCAGTGTAAACGTCCACACACAACTTAACTGTGTCTCCGTCCAGAGGGAGCGTCAGGCCGTAACACAGCACCTCCATGGTCCATTTCACCTGAGGATCACAACCACAGCATTGATTATTATTATTAGTGCAAAAATGCATCATGATTAATCGCATCCAAAATAAATATTAGTTTTGACTAGTTAATATATTCATTCATTCATTTTCTTGTCGGCTTAGTCCCTTTATTAATCTGGGGTCGCCACAGTGGAATGAACTTATCCAGCACGTTTTAACACAGCGGATGCCCTTCCAGCCGCAACCCATCTCTGGGAAACAACCACACACACTCATTCACACACATTCACTACGGACAATTTAGCCTACCCAATTCACCTGTACCGCATGTCTTAGGACTGTGGGGGAAACCGGAGCACCTGGAGGAAACCCACGCGAATGCAGAGAGAACATGCAAACTCCACACAGAAACGCCAACTGACCCACCCGAGGCTCGAACCTCAGCACTACCTACTGCACCACAGCGTCGCCTGACTTAATATACATGTGTGTATTATATATATATTCTGTCTGTCATGCTTGTTTGCAAGTGAAACACACTGATACAGATATTCCTGTCTGCAGATCTGTATGTGTGTGTGTGCATGATTACGTTCCAAACAGCATCGACAGGCAATGAGCTGGATCACAGGTCAGAAAAAAGGTCAAGGGGAAACAAAAATCTGAGGCTGAGCGGGAATTGACAGGATATCCTCTCCTCTTATCTCAGTACACAGAAGCTTACAGGAACCACGCGCACAATGGAAGTCAATGCGACACACACACACACACACACACACACAAATGAAGGGTTTTAACTAGCACAAAACACACCCAGATGCACAAACAAACATTTGACAGAGCTAAACAGGTCTTAAAGGGACAGTTTAGCAAAAAATGTACATTTACTCACTGTTTACTCTCCTTCAAGTGGTTCCAATCCCTTACTTTCTTAATTTAATGTAGCAGAGATGCCCAAAATAAGCCCTTCAGGCTAAAGTTGGCCCATGGTAACCTTTGATTTGGCCCGCCATCCCATCTGATTATGGTTTAGAGGTTGTAATTTTTAATTTATTGTAACCTTTTATTTGTTTATTTTATTGTAGTGCTGTCAATCGATAAAAATAATTAACTAATTAATCACACTTATTTTGGGAAAATTAATCGCGATTTATCGCATTTAAAAGACTGAAACTTGTAATTTTGGCTATTCAAATGTAACGCAGGACAAAAACTGTTTAAATTCAAAATATAATTGTTTATTAGAATTTTTGTTTAACTTGTAACACAGATTTCTTCATGTAAGCAACATATCCACAATAAACCCTCTAGATCCTGGCTTGACAGACATATTTGTTACAGAAATTAAAACACAGGCATGATAACGCCATTTGAATTACAAAACAATCAATGCCAACAAAGAAAAAAAATTATTTTCAAATTGGATTCTAAGTGGACTGCAAGAAAATCCCAAAATACAGGCATTGCAGATATGGAAAATTATAATAATAATAATAAAGTATTGAATACAAACAATTGCACTCATCCTCTTTACATTCATCCAGTTGCTAAAGGCTAATTTATACTTCTGCGTCAAACACACGCGTATGCTACGACGTTGACGCATAGCCCTACGCCGTTTCCGTCGGCGTTGCTGACGTGCACCTCTCAAAAAAATGTAACTACATGTCGCAATGATGCATAGCGCAAGCTCTGTGATTGGTCGGCTTGGTAGTGCTGACGAGTCTGGGCGGGGCCGAGAGCCGCGCGAATGGTGCGAGCCTGATGGAGGGATTGTTTACAAGTGTGGAGTCCCGTGAAGGAGCTCCTGATGGAAAGTTTTGTGTTTACCTCATCGTCAAAGTTGTTGCACGTCTGCCGGTTCCTGCCTCAAAATGAGCGAGTTTGAAACACTTTACTAGGGCTGTGCAATTAATCGAAAATCCGGTTTCGATTTCAATTACGGCTCATAACGATTATGAAAAACCATTAATCGAGATAAACGATTATTCCATCATATACCACCTCCTTTCTAGTTCCACGTGAAAGTGATTAAAAGATATGCTGTAATGTAACTTTTGCAGCATGGGATGCGCATCATACATATTTTTAAAAGCGCGAAAGAGCCCGTACTGTTGTGTGTGTGCGCGCTGCGCTTAGCCTCGGACATGTATTGTGTGACATTTAATAAGTGACATTTAAAGGCTTAATTACAGTAAATAGGCAAGTCATTATGTAACAGTAGTTTCTTCTGCAGACAATCAAAAATATATATTGCTGGCAGCCAGCTCTCTGCAACTCTCACATGGTCGCCCACTGAAGCTAAGCAGGGCTGCGCCCGGTCAGTACCTGGATGGGAGTACACATGGGAAAGCTAGGTTGCTGCCGGAAGTGGTGTTAGTGAGGCCAGCAGGGGGCGCCCAACCTGCGGTCTGTGTGGGTCCTAATGCCCCAGTATAGTGTCGGGGACACTATACTGCTCAGTGAGCGCCGTCTTTCGGATGAGACGTTAAACGGAGGTCCCGACTCTCTGTGGTCGTTAAAAATCCCAGGATGTCCTTCGAAAAGAGTAGGGGTTTAACCCCGGCATCCTGGCCAAATCTGCCCACTGGCCTTTGTCCATCATGGCCTCCTAACCATCCCCATATTCAATTGGCTGCATCACTGTCTCCTCTCCACCAATCAGCTGGTGTGTTGTGTGCGGTCTGGCGCAAAATGGCTGCCGTCGCGTCATCCAGGTGGATGCTGCACACTGGTGGTGGATGAGGAGATTCCCCCCACTGTGTAAAGCGCTTTGAGTGCCCAGAAAAGCGCTATATAAATGTAAGGAATTATTATTATTATTATTATTATTATTTAAGAAATATTGATATGTAAAAATAAAATCACAGAAGGGCGAATAATTTTGACTTCAACTGATAATCGTTTTGAATAATCGTGATTACAATTATGACCAAAATAATCGTGATTATGATTTTTCCCATAATCGAGCAGCCCTACACTTTACATTCAGAAAGTGTTCAGGAAAAGCAAAACAGCAGCGAAGAAACTCGACACAGAGACACATTAACACCTCACTGCCAACTAGTGTTTCAGAAGTGTTAATGCAGATCAACAGAGACAGCGCGCAGAAGTATAAATGCACAGCTACGCGCGTTGCATGCGCCGTGGGTTACGCCGGTCAATTGACGCAGAAGTATAAACCAGGCTTAAGACAGTCCAGTCCAGACATCCCAAGCCTCCCGGAAGTTGCGGGAGTATCCCGAAAATGCACAGAGACGCCCGGATGCCCGCAAATGAATGATAATCTCCCGGAAATTGGGCGTCTCCCGTCCGGTCCTTAAATACGTTGCACAGCCCTCTCCACCGCATCCCTCTTAGCTCTTCAGGTTTGTCGCGCGCAATTCACCCCCACTGCTCTTCAGGTACGTCGCAAGCAACTTACCCCCACCGCTCTTCAGGTACGTCTCACGCGCACATTCCACTGTTCAGATACACTCAACTCAACCCCTGACACACACAAACACACACAGACATAACACGCCAGAGTGACTCCCTTCAGATTCAAGACGCATGATCGCTCTGGATAGCCTGGTGATGCGACATTAATTGTTTTATACTGAAACTTGCCTTCTAAAAGTGCTTGCTTGGTCTTATACATATTTCTTTTGCATGTTGATCACGTCCACCACAACAGAAAGTAAAAAAAAAAACCTGTAACTGCGTCAATTTTTTTATGCGTTAAATATTTTATATCAAATCGCATGCGTTAACACACTAATTTTGACAGCACGATTATATTGTTAAGCTACAAAAAAGCTATCTGAAATTAAATAGTGTAAATTAATCAGATTTTGTTTGAAATGTACATATACGACGAATAGAGGACTGTCAGGGTTTCAGGAAGGATGAGGGAGCGAGGACTCAAATGCGACAGAAGATGGTATTTATTAACAAAAATAAAACAAAAACACAACAAAAACCACCCCAAGGGGGAAAAACATAACTATAAAACAAACACTCAAACAAACTTGGATGGGCTGGCAGGACAAACAGGACTGGATCTCACAGGACATGGAAATAACAACGACGAACTGGCACAGGACAGAAAACATGAGGGGATTATAAAGCAAAAGTAAATTGACACACAGGTGAACATGACAAACTAATAATGAGTTAACAAAGAGGGTGGGATTAGACAATAGACGGGAGAGCGCATGACACAGAGACAAGACAAGCCATGCGCTCACATAAAACAGGACAAGAACATGCAGCCAATGAGAGAACTCATTAATCACATATTCATGACAACACAAGCACAACACTGAAGCACACGACAAAAGCACGTGACCACAATGTAAACACAGAGCCACGTGCTTTGACAACAGACGCAAGACACGAGCACACGATGAATGAAAACACTCACCGTGCGCTCACACACGCAGCGTGCATGATTCATCTCAGCGCCAACCAAAACCGAAACCAACTAGACTGAGACGCTGGGAATGAAACACCACGCTGCAGACAGACGAAAACACAAACACGAGTACAAGAGTACACCCACAACGGCACGCGCACACACGGAGACAGAAACAAGTGCTTGACCCAAGAAAACTCGAGCCGAGCACAACAGGACTAGACATGACTAGTGTCCGGATTCTGCCACCAAAACAAGAATTTACATGACCAGAGTGGCAGAACCCTGACAGACATCAATGCAGAGTAGGCTTGGGCGGTATTACGGTATTATGGTATACCGCGGGATCTAAAAATAGCAACGGTGTCAGTTTCAATACCGTTATACCGTCATAAAATATTAAATATCCTTTATTTAATGCCTACAAAAACGTATGTGTGGTTGTCATCACGGGACAGTGTGGAGGAGAGAGGGAAAGGGAGAGGGAGAGGGAGAGAGGGGGAGAGGGAGGGGGAGAGGTGACGTGACGTGTCCGTAAACCGCAAGCTGACAGGTAAAAAGAAGAGGCCATTCGCTAAAGTGAAACTGCTGTCATGGAAAATTAAATGCATGTTCCTGACTGGTAGAAGATGAAGAAACAATCCTACCCAAAACTTCAGCCGGATCAGAACTCTGCATCTCGACCTGTAGCAGCAGGAAAGGGTGTTCAGCTGCTGGACGCACTATGAGTGAGAGACGGCGCTAAAGCCAGTGGATTTAATAATGTTCCTCCACAAACACACGTAGCCTAATCTTGGTGCGTAAAGGGTTTTTAAATTATAAATAAATATTAATTAAACCATATAATCATAATGTAGACAGAGTATACAGACTAATGGTGGCATTATTCTTTTATTATTCAGCTTCACCGCCGCCTTAATGCCAGATTGTGAAGAGAAGTGGAGAAACATCTTACACAGCCTTTATCTTAATTTCGTTATTGCCAAAATACCCGTCACCATTTAGAGTTTATTTTAATTTGATTTGTTAAGCAAGATTTCTTTTCATTGGTGTGCAGGCTAATTTAAAGGCTAAGTGCATGTACCTAGACCTATAGAGTGCTGAGATGTTACGATGTTACAGCTGTAGGACTTATTTTATTTCTTTGTTCCAACTTTCAAGTAGCCTATAGTCTACGCTTGTTACGAATAAATGATGTTAAAACATATAAATGACTCATTCTTGAAAAAAATGCAT
Source organism: Danio rerio (assembly GCF_049306965.1). Lineage (NCBI taxonomy): Eukaryota > Metazoa > Chordata > Actinopteri > Cypriniformes > Danionidae > Danio > Danio rerio. The sequence goes on along the minus strand of NC_133181.1, from coordinate 61,088,352 downwards.
TAGAGCTGTGTGCATGAGCACATTTTAATGTAGGCTGTGAACGGGTTCGCGCTGTATAAAGCTGTCAATCAAAATGTACCTGTCGGACTCGGGACCTATCGGGTATAATTTTTATTGCCCGATTACAGTTGTGCATTCCCGCTGCTGTTCCGCGGGAGCCGGCCAGATTTCTTATGGTGTGGGAGTAAATTTCTGAATAAATCGCGGGAGAGATGTGTGTGTGTGTGTGTGTGTAAAAGAGAGAGAGAGAGAGAGAGAGAGAGAGGTGCTGTGCGTCGCTTTGCGCTCTCTCTCTCTCTCTCTCTCTCTCTCTCTCTCTCTCTCTCTCTCTCTCTGACCGCGAGGCTAAGGTCGCATAGAAGGTATTCAGTTTCTGAATGGTTTAGGCTTAAGCCAACAGTTTGGTGATGCTGTCTGAGCCTTACGTCATAATTTTTTTTATTACGCCGGTAATACCGGATACCGGGGTAAAATATGGAGGTGGTTTGACGGTATCAAAATTTGGATACCGCCCAAGCCTAATGCAGAGGCTTGTCACTTGGTAAGTGAATCAAGGCATAGTCAGATTCTGCTTGACTAGTGTATTCCCCAATGAGTTATAATCAAAATAAGTTATACTTCATCAGTTAATATGATTCAAATTAACATGTTATATTTATTTCTTAATATTATGAAAAATAATATGAACCAGGAAATTACCCATGGCGACTTTAATGTAAAATAGTTTGGTATATTTATCTTCGGCCCATGGCTATCATTGATATTGGGTTTTTGGCCCTTCATATGAAAAAGTTTGGCCACCTCTGCTATATACACTACAGCACATACACACAGCAGGGCTCAACAATAAGGACTGCCCGGTGGCCCAGGGCCAGTGTGAGAGACACTTGGGACAGTAGACCGGACCATTACTGGCTCGATTGGGACAGTGCTGCCTTGTCAGTCACTAACATTTAATTTGTCTGTGACTATTTGTGCATTTTAAGCTTGCGTTAAGTCTTTAAATGCTACTTTCTCTGTAATGTCGTAAACAACATATTGCGATTCGTCTTATATGATTGATTTAACCATGCTATTTTTTTTTTTTTTGTAACCTGGTAACAACCAGTACAGCGTAGAAACAGCAACTTGGCGGCAACATCAAATTATAAGGCTAAACGAAAATGTCTGTCTCTAATAGGGTTGTAACGGTATGAAATTTTTACGGTATGATAATCGTCTAAAACAATACCACGGTTTGACGGTTTCGCGGTATACGGTATGTTACAAATGTTACAAAATAATAGAACAGTGAAGCAAATTTGACTTTTTCCAAATAATATATTTTCAGTTACTATAAACAACACCACTTACAATGAACAAATAAAAATAAGAAAATAATAAATAATGTTTCAAAGTCCAAATAAAGTCCAAATAAACATGGTGCAAATCCTCAGTAAAAAATAGATATAAATATTTACTATACTATAAATAGTTACATAACGAAACTAGATTCAATATGGAACATCCTTAGGTTTTATGTGCCAGCATGGATATGGTTGTCTGTGGATATGGATTTGGATGTGGTTGTCTGCAATGCAGACAAACAGCTGCACCTTCATTTGCGTCTTTTGAAAACAGCAAGAGCAGCAGTTCGTCTTTGCTGTGTCACTGTTTTGTCATGTTTCTGTGCTGCTGTGCATGCAAAAGTACTTAGTATGAGAACAATTTCATGCAAAACTTTTTTTTTTGCGTTTTATTTAGCCGCGCATAAATGTATGCCTATCTCTCATTCCGTGTTGTTCAAATAGCTGATTGTTGGTCCACAAACAAAAGCGAAACCTATGCTTATTGGTTGTGATATAGCGAGTTTGAACCAATCTGGGCATGGAGGAGGGACAATGCATCAATGCATCATGTCTGGTTTGTCCGGAGACACAGTGACGAGCGTTACTTTGTCAAATCAGCATTGTCAAATTTTGATGACGTAACCGCACTGATTCCGGAGCCTCTGAAAGTCCGCGAATGTAATGTGATACAGCACTGGAAAGCTGAGATTCTCTTCTTTATGCCAATCTTTGAATTGTATGAATCGGATCAGCGGATCAAAAGTTATTAAACATTTAAGAGCAATACTTATTTTTAGCCGCGGGCGGCTGTCTCAGTCTTTAAGGGTTAAAACCGTTGATATGCAATTGTTCATGGTATGATAATCGTGCACGTTCAAATCGTGGTAGACCGTCATACCGGTATATTGTTACAACCCTAGTCTCTAACGTCTTGGAAGTAGACATTTACGTGGCAACAACACGACAAAATTAAAGTGAAGTGATGTTATGCATAGTTTGTCGTCAGTTTGACAAGTCAGCCACTTTTTGTTAAATCATTTCAAACTGCAATAAAGTACCTCCACATTTTCCATACTGCTCTTTTTGTTTGCATAACACTTATATTTACAATTGTTTTTTAAGTATTGAAATTCTAGATTTACAGACTTTATTTTTGACACATTATTTAAAATATGTGGCTAAAAATAGCTATTAACTTCCCTTTTCTTTTGGTGGGGCCAGTGAAAATTTTGGCAGGGCAAGTAAAAATCTAAACCACTTGCCCGATCAGACCAGTAGAAAAAAATCCTTAGCGTTGAACCCTGCACAGTACAGTATATATACACTAAAGAAGATGTTTTGAAGAAAGTTGACAACCTGTAACCGTTAGCCTCCATAGTAGGAAAAACACACACTCTGCAAGTCGATGGTTACAGGTTTAGAACAAGTAAAAAGTGAGTAAATGTTGACAGAATTTTCAGTATTGGGTGAACTAGCCCTTTAAAACAGACCTTTGCACTTATAACATCTCCACACGTCTCTCATTTTAGACCAAGGCGTAAGTGGAGCGGCATGTTTTGTTTCTAACCAAATTATGCAAATAAACGTCTGAGGAAACAACACAGCGCTGCCCTTTAACTTCCTAATAAACTCTAACTTTATTAGGAACCACAACACTGCACGTCTAACGTCAAATAGACCTCATAATGTCCATTTTTAGCCCACTCCGGAGATCATTTATTATGAGTTAAATGGGTTTACAGAACAGCAGTTATAAAGATAAGCGGTTAAAATAAAACACATCAGAAGACATTTAGTGATGCCGTTTATTTTTAAGCAGCTAAATTTAGACATGCTTGATCGATTGCTCTTTATAAAACAGCTTTCAAATAATAGAGGCTTTGCATTTCACAGATCTGATGGTGTTTGATTCATGTTTCAGCAAAAACTAACACAACATTCCTCTTAATTTAGGCATAAATCAGGCACTGAAACTACAAACTGTATACAAATGAAGACATTTATAACCTGCATATTAAGTTATTTCCATTTGTTTAGTGATCAATAATTGTAGTAAATACAGTTTAACATTATTGTTAGCCTTCCTGTGAAAATTTTATTCTTTTTCAAATATTAATTAAGAGCTGTTTAAGAGAATTTTTTTCCAACACATTTTTATTATTTTTAATAACATATTTCCTTTGTTTTTGCTATGATGTTATTGAAATAATATAACTATTTTACTGGTTGTTTTACAAGATAATAATATAAAGTGCCTAAAGTGCATCATACATAAACATATATTTAATTTTAATTATTAAATATATATATATATATATATATATATATATATATATATATATATATATATATATATATATATATATATATATATATATATATATATATAATTGCAGTATGATTATAATTTATTATAATAATTTATTTATTTTTGTTTGTTTGCTTTTGGTTTTTTAATACACACACACACACACAGACACACACACACACACATTTTTTTTGTTCAGACATGATTATTTGAGTAACACAATAATTCAATAAGACAGTACTTTTCATTCATTTTCTTGTCGGCTTAGTCCCTTTATTAATTCGGGGTCGCCACAGCGGAATGAACCGCCAACTTATCCAGCAAGTTTTTACGCAGCGGATGCCCTTCCAGCCACAACCCATCTCTGGGAAACATCCACACACACATTCACACACACACTCTCATACACTATTAACAATTTAGCCTACCCAATTCACCTGTACCGCATGTCTTTGGACTGTGGGGGAAACCGGAGCACTCAGAGGAAACCCACGCAAAGGCAGGGAGAACATGCAAACTCCACACAGAAACGCCAACTGAGCCGAGGTTCGAACCAGCAATCTTCTTGCTGTGAGGCGAACGTGCTACCCACTGCACCACTGCCTCACCACAGTACTTTTTAATAGGTAAATAATCAACATTTATAGCAATAAAGAATATGTATATGAAGAGAAAGTTGAGTTTTTAAGCAGGCTTTTACTTAACAATTTTTTTAATCATGTTTTTATTATGTTATTTTATATTCGCTATTGCGTTTTAACTTGTTTGGTCAATGATTGTTTTTAGTAATGTTTAATTTGTTTAGCATGTCTGCTGATGCTTATTGTAAGGCGACCTTGGGTGTCTAGAAAGGCGCCATTTACAAATAAAATGAATTATTATTATTATTTTTGTTCTGTTCCTATAGGAAAAAATACTAAAGTTATTTACATAAGAAAAGTTGCTTCATCAAAATATTTATAGCTGATGAGCTTAAACTAACCCGTCACGTGGTGAACAGTGAATTTGAACTGCTCAGCGGAAAAAATAATTCCACCAAAACACCTTGATGTTGCTCTTGAGCTGAGCAGAAGTTAACTGTTAACAGGCTGAACGTCCCCATTTATTCAGACATGCCACACAGCAAGTCAAGCTTGAAGCCTCGGCTTTGACTGCAAGACTATTCAGAGACAGATGTTACACAAGCACACACACACAAGCAGAAATGCATGCACACTCACACTCTTACAAAAAACACACACTTTACAGACACAATTTCATGCACGCACACACACTCTTATACACTCAGATACGCAAGCAATTTACAGACACAATCTCACACTCACACAAAGTCATACATGTAGACCCACAAAAATACTCACACTTTACAAGTCGCACACACGCATGCACACTCATTTATACAAATGCACACACACATGCTTACAAATTACACACACACGCTCACACAAACACACTTTCATGCACTTTACAGACACAATTTTACACATTCATGTACACACACGCACATACATGCATCCAATCACGCACATGCTCATACTCTCACAAATCTCATTCTCACACACACGCACGCACACACACGCACGCACGCACACACACACGCGCACTTCTCACCTCCTTGTCAGTCTTGAGAAGGCACTCAGACGGCACTCCTCCAAGGCTGTTTCCCAGGGGCCGAACCACAGCGTTTGCCACGTCTCGACCCACACCAGCTGGGTAAGTGTGCAAAACACTCAGGTGACCCTGATCGCTCTGGACCACCAGGTGTAAAGACCGCCACTCAGAGTACATGACTTTACTGGATCTGACTGCCACCTGAGGAGAAACACAGCACTGGGTCAATAATACAGTCAACTAAAGCCAAAACCAGTCACTAAAATAATGCAATGAAAAAATATATATTAAAAATAAATAATCATAACAATAATAATAATAACAACAATAATAATAATAATAATAATAAGTAATTAAAAATACAAAAGGTATACAAAATTGATAATGCCTTAATGAACATTAATGTACAGAATTCTAAATATGTTAAACAAATCGATTTTGCTTAAAAATAAGCAGTATATCAGTTATTAAAATTAACTAAAAACATTAACTTCACATAGAATAAAACAAACCAATAACAGATAATAACAAAAATAAATTAAATGTGATACAGTAAAAGTTACTACTAAAACATTATTTGTATTATAAAAATGAGTGAAAACTAAATATTTATATTAATAATTACATAAAAAATGACAAATTAAATAAATAAAAAGACATGATTAAAACATATTTAAGTCTGCTAGTTTCCAAAATAAACCCATTTAAATTAAGTCTGAGCTAATGCAGAAAACAAAATACAAATTAACAAAAAAAATAAGATTATTATTAATAAAAATGACAAAAGCATAACAAAAACAATAATAATAATAAAAGACTAAAACTAATAAAAAGTTATGCAAAACTGTTAATGATAATAAATAACTCAAATAAATAAATAAATAAATAAATAAATAAATAAATAAATAAATGATAAAACTACAACAATTTTCAGGGTGACGGAGTGAATAATTTAAAAACACTAAGAAATCATTAAATACGGTTAAATAAGTTGATGTTGCATAATATTAAGCAGTATATAAAGGTTACTAAAGTTAAATAAACCTATAATAACATTGTCACAAAATAAAAACAAACCACTAATACATAACAACATATACAACTAAATTAACTGTGATAGTTAAAATGTTATTTTTATTTACTTCAACGTGATTAACTACTAAAATGTTACATGAAATATACAAGTGAGTAAAAACAAACTTTTATATTAATAATTATATTAAAAATGACAAGTGAAATAAATAGAGTATTAATAAATAACATTTAAGTCTGCTAGTTTCAAAAATAAACTCATTTAACTTAAGTTTGATCTAATGCAGAAACCAAAATAAAAATTAACAAAAACAACTAAGATTTATATTACTAAAAATGTCAAAAAAATAAAAAAATAAAAATAAATAAATAAATAACATTACAGGCATTAAAACAATAACAAAAACAATAATAATAAAAGACTAAAACTAATAAAAAGTCATATAAAAATGTTATGATGATAAATAACTAATCAATAAAATAATTCAATCAATAAAAAGGTAAATAAATAAATACTAAAACTACAACCGTTTTGAGCATGACAGAGAGTAATCTAATTTAAAAACAATAAGAAATCATTAAACACAGTTTAATAAATTGATATTGCATAATATTAAGCAGTATATAAGGACTGCTAAAGTTAAATAAAACTAAAAATGTCATCACATGAAATAAAAACAAACCAATAATACATAACAACATATAAATTAATTAAATGTGATAGTTAAAAATGTATTTTTATTTAGTTTAACTTGTTTAACTACTAAAACATAAGATGTAACGTAAAAAATGAGTAAAAACAAATTTTTATATTAATAATTATATTAAAAAATGAGTTGTATAATAAAAATAAGTGAAAATTAAATATTTTTATTAACAATTATATTAAAAAATGACAAATTAAATAAATAAAAAGTATGAATAATACATATTTAAGTCTGCTAGTTTCCAAAATAAACTCATTTTTTCAAGTTATACAGCTATAGATAGATAGATAGCTCTATGGGTGTCATGGTGGCACAACGGGTAACATGATCGCCTATCAACAAAAAGGTCACTGGTTCGAACCCTTGTTGGGTCAGTCGGCATTTCTGTGTGAAGTTAGCATAAAGTTGAAGTTTGCATAAGCTAAATTGGCTGTAGTGTATGTGTGCGAATGCAAGGGTGTATGGGTGTTTCCCAGGGGTGGGTTGCGGCTGGAAGGGCATCCGCTGCATATATGCTTTATGCTATGGCTATTTTGGTCATGTGAACTGCGCTGGTTCATAATATGCTTCCTCTTATCAGACATCAGTGTCTGCTATCTCATACAGAAATGATGACAAACTATGCAGGACACTGTTTTGACAACAACACGCCCTGTTCTGATCACCTGATCCTCAGCTTTAATCTAACACGAGGAGCTGTGATTTCAGTCATAAGACAAAGACCAACAATCTAACAAATCAGTAAAAACAAAACAGTCAGCTCTGAAATAACCCAGATGCTCAACACAAGTCTCTCCAGCTTTACTAATCTGGACACAATCTGAGCGCTCTGCTAATATTAGCATGAAAACTTTAAACATGGAACGAGGCCAAGTGGATCTCAAACCCTCAGGAATAACACGCTCATCAGAATACAGATTACAAGATCTAAACTATACACAGTGCAAGAGAAATGCATGCTTGAAAATATATTCATTTAACTACTCAAATAAATGTTCTTTTACATATTAGATTGAGACTTATGCTGTGTTCACACCAGACGCTTAACGCACGGATAAATCGAGCTATGCGCACGTAAATAGCCGCGTGAACATTTGAGTTTACTCGCTTCATTCGCGCATCAAATTTACTTCAGAACAGTGTTTATGTGCTTTATGAAGGATGAAAAACAGCGTCGATATGTTTAGGGTCGTGTCTGAGTCTACTAGATCCTTTCAGAGGTGCATCCAGCTCTTTGAGCTCATAAACTCCTCCAGAAACTTGATCAGCTCAGTTTGAAGCACTGTTGTCGGTGTCGGCTGGAGGATTTCCCCCGGGACACCAACAACAGGCGTACGTCACAATCACGCCCCACTCAAGAGCAAGCTCCTGATTGGTTAACGCGGCGCGAATGTCAGCTAGTTCAGAATTTTAAAATCGAGCGATTCCCGCAATCGCTCAATTCGCGCCGCACCATTCGCGCGTTTGCATTGACTTAACATGTAAATCACTCGCGCTTGACGCGTGTTCTGCGTCTGGTGTGAACACAGTATTAAAGGGTAACAAAACACCAAAACACATTTTTTAAGCTGTTGACAGTCATATTTGTGTCTTACGCTGCTATAAACACTATTAAGTAGGGAAGTAACGATATTACAACCGAACCGAAATATCGCGATACACCAACCACGATACATATCGCAAAACTCTCGTGGCATACCGCGGTACTCTCACGCCCCCTGCTGTCCATTGTTGAGGTTGACGTCACTTGTCTCTAACTAATTGAACCAATTTAAACACATCTTTATTATCATATTTGATTCAATTGTTTTTGTAATGATGAGGATTTGTTCTAAATATTATATTCTAAAGTTAGTATTTTAGTGCATGTTATGTCATGTGACTTGAGTAAGCATCACACTCGTTACTACTGGACGCAGGATGGCTGCTTCACATAGTACTGAGATTGCATATCCCCCAGACACATTTAAGTCATCTGTGTGGAAACAGTTTTCCAGTTGAGTACAGGAATAGAATTCGTGTCGTAGACAAAGCGCACGCCTGTCTGTCTCAACTGTTTCACGAAACTTACTTGTAAGGAAAAACATTTAAAAAGTGTGGTAATTTCACAATGTGAGGGTGTAAGCAACAGAACTGCCAACAAAAGTGATTTAATGTACAAAAGTAAAACCAGAATAATGCCCAAATATACAAAAAAAGAGAAATATTTACACTAATAAAAATAATATAATAAAGTAACAAATTCAAACAAAAGTATCAAACAAAAATTAGTTAAACTCGAGCAAGGGGGTGATAGTGAAGACAAACAAAAGAAATAAATATAATAAAACAATTCTAACTCATGAATAACCCCTCTTACCTCGCTAAAACTGATGAAAAGAAAAAAAAAGGTCTTCAGCGCCGTGCGCCGCATTCTTCCCTATACTGAATAAAATAAACAAAGATGACCTTCACCTCTTACCTGATGTCTTTAACAATACATTTTCTACGTGTTTGCAAAATGGAAATCGTATGACATTTTCCCTATCCACCTTACACTAAGACTGAACTTGAGGAGATACAGCTATATTGTCGGAGCTAAAAAATAATATACAAATCAATTGAAATAAACATGTACAAACCTCACAAAATTTCTTAAAGTGGGCAAAAGCAATGCAAAATAATTTTACCCAAACGAAAGTTAAGCAAAAACAACGAAAATCATAATCATGTCAGAAAAATACACGAAAAACGAGATCAAAGGAAAAAGCGCTCTCTCTCTCCCGCTCTTCCTGACATGCTTTTTACATTCCCGCGCTGCGTCGCCAAATGATGATAGATCGGTCTCCTGACCAATCAGCTGTCAAAAAGGCGGACCTACAGAAATGACAGGCATCAGCTGTCGTGAAGGCGGACCTACATAAATGACAGGCATAGAGGGAGCGGGAGAGAGTGAGAGATCGGGAGGCATGCCGGCTACAACCCTAACATTAGTTTCAGACACAACCGCAATGTATTTTACTGGTGAATATGTCATGAAAAAACACTTTACAAACACATTATATGTATATTTTTCATTAATTTAAACGGAAACCTATCTATCTAAATGAAACCATATAATCAAAAATGAGCGTCTGTGTCAGCACAGAGATCAAGTCTTTTGCGTTATTTTGAGCAAATTCGGTTCGAAACTAATTTTTGAAGCTGCGTCACACCAGTTAGATCCTTGCGTTTATTCCAGAGTGGACACTGGATGTCTGTACCTGGGAGTGCATCGTGATGTCTCTGAGTGAGCAGCATTAATTCATGAGTATAGTTTGGTTCAAACCAATCAGCTCGTGCGGTGCGACTTCATTAATATGCATGATAGCTTTGAAGACCGTTTTTACCTGTTACAGTGTTCAGACAGCAGAGAGACGCCACGTTGTGTTGCCAAAACAAGTAGAAAAAGAAGAATTGCTTGGAGACACAGGTCGTCAGTGTTTTATTCATAAATTTGCTGCAACAAAGGGTTTGTTTTCATTTCCCCGCTATGAGAGTGCAGCTGGACTCACGTGTGGACTACAGTGCACGTGACATGCAACAGAAATATGTTTGCACGGAGCATCGTTTACCCGAGAGCTTTTCGCATCTGGAAATGGTGAAATCCTGATTTGCTGCTCGTCTACTTTTAAAAAAGACGCAGCTCCAGTTGGTGTTGATTGTCCTGTCTTTACAGATTTGGTAAGTGAGCGATCAGTGGTCTTTGTTTATGTTTATTCAGAGGTAAAGTCAGTTCGTTTCGTCAGCAGTACTCTTGCAGTGTTTAAAGACAGACCTTAGTCAAAATGATTTAGTTTCTAAGTTTACAGTACGATAACATCACTACAATATTATAAACTAAAAGATCCGCTGTAAATGCTGCTCTGTGAGTGTAAACATGTAAACTCCGCAATCAAACTTTTACCGTCGTGCAGAATTTTCGCCGCATTTTGTGACAGGATAGTCCATACACACGGCTTTCTGACGCTTCCTACCAAGTGCATCTAAGTTACCGAGAAATGCAGAGGTTTTTTCTCCCATTCGCCATGCGGAAACAAACACTCCATTAAACTACACTCTTCCAACAGTTCCTCAAATTGAATATCTCGTTTGTCACGGGGGGCATGCATGAAATGCTCCTGAATGAAAGACTGCAGTTAAAGTCGATAAATTAATAGTTTGGCAAATAATTCTACTACTGATGTCCATGAAAACACAGTCACTGTCTTTCTCCCCTGCGTCTGTGTTTGTTTTGCCTCTGTGAAAATCAGCGCGTGCCCAAACGGAAACTCCCAATTTAATGCAAAACCTTCCCTCTTTCCCTCCCCTGACACTCCCAACTAAACAGAGCTGGACACACCCACTTTCCTGACTTTTTCCAAACTAAAGGTGTGAAAACACCCTGCTGAGACAGCTGGTTTCGTGCCCCTTTGAATTCTGTATATTAAATAAGGGTGCTTTCACACTTGGTTCATTTGCCTGGACCGCACCCAAGTTCGATGTGTTTGGTCCGGGTGTGGACCAAAAGTGCTAGTGTGAAAGCACCCTAAGACTCAGACACATATATTTATGTGTGTGTGTGTGTGTGTGCGTGAGTGAGCATTTTATTTAAATATACAAACACAATTCATTAAAAATGTCCTTGCATTCATTCATTCATTTTCTTTTCAGCTTAGTCCCTTTATTATTCAGGGGTCGCCACAGCGGAATGAACCGGCAAGTTATCCAGCATATGTTTTACACAGTGGATTCCCCTTCAGCCGCAACCCAGTTCTGGGGAACACCCATACACTCTTGCATTCACACTGATACACTATGGCCAATTTAGTTCATCAATTCCCCTATAGCACATGTGTTTGGACTGTGGGGGAAACTGGAGTGCCCGGAGGAAACCCACGTCAACTCGGGGAGACCATGCAAACACCACACAGAAATGCCGACTGACCCAGCCAGGACTCGAACCAGCAACCTTCTTGCTGTGAGGCAATCGTGCTACTCACTGCGCCACTGTGACGCCCTTTGCAAATCCTTCAACACCAACTTTAAATATATAGGTTTAAAATAATAATAATAATAATAAATTATATATTACAAAATACAGATTTAAATCTGTTCACTATATGCAAGATGGAGAGAATTTATAGATGTTATAAATGTATACTAATACAAATACAAAGATAAATAATAATAATAATACAATATGGATTTAAATGTGTAGACTTTATGCAACATATATAGATGTTTACAATTGTATATATATATATATATATATATATATATATATATATATATATATATATATATATATATATATATATATATGTTACTTTTACATATTGGGATGAGGCATACTGTATTGTAAATAAGAAAATAAGGTGTGTCTGTGTGTCACAATTAACTAAAATACTGCAATTATATATTACTATACTGCACACAAATATGCTATGTCAAATTTAATACATCAATAATAACTGTAGGCTAACTTACAACACATCAAATAAAAAAGTAACCGGAATATAAATGGCATTGTAAAACACAGAAGTATACCATGGTTTACGGCTGAATAACAGTGCATTTGGTACAAAAAAAATCTTATGCTAAAATGTTGTGCCATTGTGATGGTAGATAGAAATATAGCTTATTTAAAATAAATAATATACCATGTATTTACGTGTCACTTTCAGGTACTCATACTTTAATACGGTGCCCATAATGTTATTTGTTTTAGCACACTCGTTATCACGCAAATAAGTACTAAAAAAAGCAAAAATAAATGATTAATAAAAAGCAAAATCTTCCTAAATTCCACGTCCTGGTGATGTTTTCAATTCGACTTCCGTAGCCGCTGTGTTTGTTAGCTTCTATGCTAACCGAACGGATAAGAGTCAGTGAAGCTTTAAATCCTAACACAAACATTGGTATTCATATTTACATATTAATTGTATACCCTTACACAATGTATATGCAAATAAAACTCGTTTTATACAAGAGGATGAAGGCTATTAGCAGTACGAGAGCTATGCTAACACAGACTGACTGCCAACGGTGACTGGGATTAAATCCATCAATGTACTGCTAAACATTAAAACAAAAGAGCAGAAATAAGAGTTAGCTCCACTGAAATTAAATAAACAAAATAACAAATTAAATCCCGCCGTATGTTTTGACGTTTTCCAAGCTTTGGCGCGAATCAATCTGAGACATGTTTGTTTGACAGCTAATTCCAGCCTCACAATCGCTTCAAAACAAACAGATGACAGCTGTCAGCCATCCGTCACCGCTTATTATCACTTCATCGAATACACAAACCCTTACATTTAACACAGGTGTTAATAAAGAGCTCTGTATATACCGGAGCAGGCCGCAATGCGGACTCTGGTTGTGTTTGAAAACCTACTGAGCTCACTTACTAGACAGTGCACTTGGGTTCAAAACAAAGATGCCTGAATGCTACTACAGTATACAAGTAACATGTTTACACGTGTTCTCAGCTTTAAAATACAGGTTAAGCTGTAAGCACCTTAGGATTTTAATATATAATGGCTACAGATGTTGTCAATATAGGGAGCAAACTGGGTTTTGAGACGCGACCCATGTGACAGTTGAACTGAGCAAACACACAAACACAGGACAGACATTATGAATAAACAGCTTTACCTGATTCAGTTCACATATCAATTAGTCGGTGGTTTCGGTGATTTTATGTGGAAACCGGGTTTGTTCGAGCAGCATATTTGTCGGAGGAGCCGGTAAAATCGGATCAGATCCGCTCCTCCATCACAGGCGGCGGGTTCGGCTGCCTGCCTGCAGTGGCTGATGTGAGCGATTCACAAATGAATCATTCATCTGAACCGATTCCTTCAAACGATTCAGTCGCACAGATTCGCAAGCGTTTGTAAATCACTCGACGCCTGACAAACATTATGAACATCGCCACACGGTTTACTAATTTTCTGTCAGGTAAGGGATGAAGAATGTCTCATTTACACAGAACAGTCTAAATAACAAACCACTGAAGTATTCTAGCCTAAATTATTTAACTTAACGTTTAATTTAACTACAGAAAACAATAGCTTAAAGGAACACCTGAGCAGTACAAAAGAAAGGCCTCATGTAGTAATACTGCGTTAATTGATTAATATAATTGAACTTAATGCAACTACAATTTAAAATGGGGAGTTTTTATCAAATTTAAGAACCTGTTTTGTTGTTTTTTATTGTCTTTACCTTATATTTAATTGACAAAAGTGTTTTCAGTGTTTTGACTGACAATTAAAAGTTTGTGCAAAGAGATAAAATGAAACTCATAAGCTTAAAAGTCTACAATAATAAGCACAAAATTAGGTACTAAAGATTTCTAAACATTTTGTGGCAAAGTCATGACAGAATTTTTTACAGAAAAATAACCTTTTGAATGCAAAATTTCAAAGAATATTTACCATTTACAATATAGTACTATATTTTCTTCAGGGTATATTATAATACAACACAATTTACTGCAGTTAAAACTGAACTATACTGTATTTATTACAGTTTATCAGTTCACTATAGTTTATTCTACAGTAGGAGCATCCATTAACAAAGTGTTGTAAAAGCTACAAGACATACAATATAATACATGTTACTATATAGTTAAAAATGCTCTAGTATTTGCTATAATTGCTATGGTATTTATTTATGTTTTCATATGGGATGTTTGACTGAAGTCTTCTACCATGTCAAGTTGTACAAAACTACGGATCAGTTAGTGTCGTCAATTTTCAAATAAATAAACATTGTAATTAAAAGGAAAGTTGGTGTGAAATTGTGTGAAATGTATTTGTTCCAACATTTTTGTTGTGTTGCATCCATCAAAATCGAAATGTCTTTATATTTACATAATGCTTAATTGGTCAAATTGTCTTTGCACATTTAACAGTTTAAAAGAAGGTTAAATATAGTTAGTCCATCCAATATTCTTCACTGTATTGCATTTTTACAAAACATACCAACTTTCCAGAATTGGGATGCTATAATTTCCTCCATAATTTCATGGAATCATGGCATGTTTACATGTCCAAAACAAGACATCACCATGGTTTAAATTACTTATTAATGAAAGACAAGTTCCTAAAACAGCCAATATATGTTGATATCTCCTTTTGTGTTTGTGTTCTGTTTACTTAATTTGACAACTTTCTGTGAAAGGCATAGCAAAACAAAATGTGAATCATTTCCACTGAACCGATTCTTTCAAACGAAGCTTCCCAGCGAATCGATTTCTTCAAATGAATATTCAAATGAACTTTAGAGGAGGAGAAATGCATGCAAATACATTTAGTGCATGTGTTGAAGTACATGCCGCTTGTGGAGGATTTCTCTGAAAGGGTTTCTATGTTGAATTATTTTCTCTAATGAACGAATCTCCTTCTAATGTGAGGATGCTGAAAACAGCGCCCTCCTTTGGAAGAGCGGATCAAATGTTTTTGTTTTTTTTCTGTCTTTTTAATTTTGCTTTTTAATTAATGCATTTGTCTTTCAGCTTTTAAGCAGTGCATGCTTTGCCAGAAAGAACCCAACAGAATGCTAATTATAATAGCTTTTCATTGGCGATTATTTTCCATTAATGCCAGTTTGTGAATATTTGCAACTCAGTAAAACTGGGCTAATGAGCACATGACTTTTTGAAAGTAGTGATTTAGTAAATGACTTAATTAAATCAGACCTCACAGACATGGTAACCATGGCAACTCTGGATGTGTCAACAATTGAAAGTGTTTGCTATTTGCATTTTGTAACTAAATCCCAATCAGACACAGGGCTCGAAATTAACTTTTTTACTTGGTAGCACCGGTGCTCCCAACTTCAAATATTTAGGAGCACAAAAAAATTTTAAGAACACCAGAAAAAATTTAGGAGCACCCACCAAAAATGAATGAGCACCGCTGCAAATTGTTTTTTAAGGGATTTATTGTATTTTAAAACAACATTAATAGGACTGACAAAAACCAGAAACAACTATCTAACTAATGCTGCGAAGACATTGATACTTGTGTGCAATAATTCCAAAATGAATGTCTAATAATTAGGCCATAGAATATTAATGATGATAAAAAAATGACAATAATAGTAATGATGAATTCCATTTCTCATTATAATACTGCCTTGAATGTGCATGAATGTAGGTTATCTGCTATAAAAAGTCTGTTACTTTATGAAAAATAATTGTATAGTTTACATCAAACAAAAATGAAGTATTGCAGTAAGAAATATTTATTTTGTACTGCTGTTTTTATATATGCATGTCAATTTAATAAATAATATTTCTGCAACAAAACAAATAAAAGATTATAATAAATCATTCAATTCAATGATGAAAGCTGCAAAGTAGTCATCAGTAAATAAATAAAAAAAATAATATACACCTCAAACAAGAATAGACAAAAGAAAGTAAGTAAAGTCTCACTTCTATCACTCTTTAAAAGTTTTGGTTTCAGTTTGTGTCAGTTTAAAGGTTCAGTCTGAGATGATCTTCATTTTTCTGTGTTAGTGGAAAAGCTGGCGAGTCAGCCGACCTATTTTATGAGCAGGCAGAGCAGGATTCTTGCGCTGACCACCGGCCCAATACCGGTCTTTGTTATGAGCCGCAGTTTCAGTGTAAACTTAGTAAAGGCGAGCTTCTTCGGCGATGATATGTGCAGTATTAGATTTGACTTTTAGCGGACATTTGCGCTGAACACGCAGTGAATGCAACGCATGGAGATTCGGGCACCTTCTCCAAGAAGCGCGTACTCGATTGATCTCAGCTGGTGGATAATTATTCACCACGTGACGTGTCATGATCGCTTTCATCTGCGCCTCAACTTTAGGTGGGGTTTGCAAACCTGTGTGCTTTAAGTCTTTACTTTTTAGCCGTTTGCATTTCCCGTGGTCATAAAAGCTCCTTCCCTGTCATCTGACAGCGGAATACCTTGAGTGAATGACAGCTAATATGAACCAATATAGCGGCAGAGAAGAGCGATTCAGCACGTTTTTACAAAAAATCAAAACACGTCGCACTACAACCATTATCTGCAGTCGCACTAATGCTCCCAGATATATTATGAGGTCGCATAGATTAATTTTCGGGCGCATATGCGACCAAAATGGTCGCAATTTCGAGCCCTGAGACAATTAAAATGTGAATTTCAGAAACTTTCATTATTTTTCGATGAAAATAAATGGTCAAGTTTGATTGTAGCTGCAGTTAATATAGGATTTAGTCTATTATTGTTGGTTTGTTTAATGATAATGATAAAGTTTACAGTAAAATATACAATTGAAGTCACAATTATTAGTCACAGGAGGACTGAGACCTGGGGTCCGTTCTTCGTACCTCGCTTAAATTATCTAAGATGATTTGGCAGATCCTGGATCTTTTAATCTTGATAACTGATCTCTCGCTAATTTGGTTCTTCAAACAAGTTCGCGAATCAGATTAGAATGTCTGGATAAACTGATCTGAGATCGCTGCATGTGTTGTGAAGGACAGATCTATCGATCCTCGAAATCATGATCAGCAATGCAACAAGTGGCTGATGGCACAGCAGCGTAATTACATCATCTGATTAATATTCAGTTATCCATGTGAGCAAAATTACAACAATTTAGCAGGTTTGTTAAATATGACATGCAATAACCTTCCACATTTGTTGTGAGCTGCAGGCTTTACGCTTTCATGTGTCAAGAGTATTCATCATGTATTTCAATGATAATCAATGTATTTAGTTTTACATTTAGAAAAGATTTTCTTTATTATAGTAGCCATTTTTTTAATCTAATCTTAAATAATAACTGGTTGTTTACAAAATAATTTTGATATTGGTAAAGGCGTCTGCAACTTTTGTGAAGCATCAAATCACTGGCATATTAACTGTCAAAACATGTTCATGCTTTAAAAATTATGCATTATTGCTTTAAAAAAAAGTCACATTGTGCATGTGTATTATACACAATTCGTTCTAAGCGATCTAAAAAGTTCATATCAATAAGTTTTCTCTGTGCGCCATCAGGTGGCAGTCTTTGTACTTTCATTTCGAGAGTGCAGATTGCATAAGTTTTATTAATATATATAACTTTATTTATTTTATTAATAACTATAACTTTATATATATATATAGTTTAAACTATAGAGTAATAGAGTAATATAGAGTAATATTTACTCTTTTCCCAAGTGTATATAACTACTACTGTAAGAGCCAGTTATGCATAATTCATTTGTGATAATAATTTAGTGAAGGTTAAAACATGATAAAAATTGATATTTAAATTTAATAAGAATTCATTGTGATTGTATTATCTAAAATGCATAATTTAGTAATTGATATAATTTAAAAACCTTTAATTTGGTATTTTGGCTTCCGACAGTAATACGTCATGAGGTCATTAGTTCATACGTTTAAGGCAGATTGCAGTTATGGATGTTGGAAGCAACACAGTTTTTTGACCGAGCTGATCGAGTCTATTGTAACTTTGTAATTTTTGTTTGCATTTGTTCAGTAAACCTTTTTTAAAAGAAGATTCGGTCTTACTCGCGTTTTTGCAAATACTGGTTGTTGAATTGAAGCTGCAAAAGGTGGTACATAAGGATTTGCACGAAAGGTGTGCCACTATATTAGTCAAAAAACTCGCTAAGAAGATGTCAATGGAATCTCCTTGGATTGCCTCATTGCACGGCTCGACGAACTGATCAACGAACTGATAATTCATTACAGCTTCCTCCAGGAAAAGGTATTGGAACGTACTTTTTATTTTTTGAGTATTGTGAGGAGGAGACGCATATGGATGAATGAGGAATTCCCACGTGCGGAGAAAAACGAAAGTGAAAGAATTAACCGCATGGTCAGTGAGAGCGCTGAATCACTCCCTCTGTCAGAGAGCGCACGTGAGTGACAAAGTGGATTCAGTCAGTGTGGAATTGTGTGATTATAGAAAGGTTGTTGGCATTCAGTTCTTTATGAAAAGCAATTTGAAGAAAGTGCTTTAAACTTTGTGCACGCGACATAAGCATAAGCTCCGCAACAAATACGATGGCTGATGAAGAAGTTAATATATGCGAAGGCGAAGATGGGGTGGAGTCAGGAAGATCACGTAAACTGACAGAGAAGGGATTAGAGGAGAGATTGCGACGGCTGATAGCAAAAAGGAAACAAACTTTGCGAGCTCTAACAGACAAAATGAAGGAGATAGAGACAATGAAGAGAGATACTCAAAATGTACAAGAAGTGAAGGATATGTTGGAAAGTGATTTTGAGCAGTATCTAAATGAGTTCATTACACTTAATAAAGAAGTTGGCAATTTGTGGACTGAAGAGGAAAAAATGTTTGACCATGTTGATTGGTTTGAACCAAAAATGGTGATGTTTAAAGACTTCATAAAAACAACTAAAACATGGGTTGCAGATATGCAAGAATCTATGGAGAAAGAAACTGAGCAGTCAGAAAATCATGATGGAATAAATGAGCATCAAGAGGCTGTTTTACCAAGTGACAGTATCTCCCAGATAGGGGTCAGCAGTGGTGCCAAAGCTCACTCATGTGGATCTCATGTAAGTCGTACATCAAGCACTTCATATTTATCATCTACACGTGCTAAACAGGAAGCAGAACATGCTGCTCTGCTGGAACGTGCATCAGCGATGAAGAAAAAGCGAGAGCTTGAATTTGAGGTGGCAAGGATTAAGCAACAGTTTGAGATGGAAACAGCTAGAATTAAGGCTGAAAAAGAAGAATTAGAAATGGAGACTGCGCTAGCTGAAAGCCAAGCAAAATTAAAAGTGCTCAAAGAGTATGAGAGGTCTGAAGATGGTATGAATAGTTATGCATCAGTGCGTAAAATATCAAGTGAGAATGTGAAGAAGGAAAGAGTAAGCATTACGCTACCGACACAAGCTAATGTAAATGTTCATGTACCAGCACGAATGCAGCCCTCACAAATACCACAGCAGCCACAACCAGTCTCTCATCAAAGTCTTATAACTCAGACTAATAGAAGTGATGACATTTTGACAATCATGCAAAGGCAGAATGTAATTACTGAGCTACTAGTAAAGCAACAACAGCTTTCTCAGTTGCCAACAAAAGACATATCAGTGTTCAAAGGTGATGCACTCCAGTACAAATCCTTCATGAGGGCATTTGAACATGTAATTGAGCAGAAGACAGAAAATGATCAAGATAAATTATACTTCTTGGAGCAGTTTACAGACGGTGAGCCTCAAGAACTCGTTCGTAGTTGTGCTCACATGCCACCTAGCAAAGGTTATCACGAGGCTAAGAAGTTACTTCATAAGCATTATGGAGATGAACTTGTGACTGCCAATGCATACATAGAGAAGGCACTCAAATGGCCACAAGTGAGAACAGATGATGGGAAAGCATTAAATGCTTACGCAATGTTTTTGATTGGATGTCGTAACTCTATGGAGGATATTGAATTTTTAGAAGAAATGGATAATCCTACCAACATGAGGACAGTGATATCCAAACTGCCTTACAAACTTAAAGAAAGATGGCGTGTTGAAGCTTTCGAACTTAAAGAACGAAGAGGTAGAAGAGCAAGGTTTGCAGATTTGGTGAGTTTCATAGACCGCCAGGCCAAGATAGCTATAGATCCTCTGTTTGGTAACATCTCAGACAGCCGCCCAAACACAGCTGGAAAGCTGGATCTAAGGGAAAAGCAGCCTGCAAGGAAAGAGGTTCGAGGAAGCAGTTTTGCGATTAGTGTTGCTACTGAGAGTAAAGCACCTCAAGAAATACCTATCAAGCCTCCTAACATAATTAAACTAGCAAATGCCTTTGCTAAACCATGTTTGTACTGCCAGCAGTCTCACACTCTTGCTTCATGCAGTAAAATTAAATGTCAGCCACATGAAAAACGAGTGGAATTTCTGAGAGCAAAGGGCTTATGCTTTGGATGTTTGGTTCCAGGACA
Source organism: Danio rerio (assembly GCF_049306965.1). Classification (NCBI taxonomy): domain Eukaryota; kingdom Metazoa; phylum Chordata; class Actinopteri; order Cypriniformes; family Danionidae; genus Danio; species Danio rerio. The sequence continues at coordinate 61,067,415 of NC_133181.1, read as the reverse complement.
CCTCAGTAAATTCTGCAAACGAAAGTTAGAGTGCAAAGAATGTGCATTAAAGCACCCTGACATTTTGCACAAAGTGAAGGAAGAAAGTTCTGTCCCATCAGAAAATAAAGATGGTGCTCAGCGTAAAGAAGTGTCAAGTATGGAAGTTCCCATCACACAAGAGTCATGTGGTCTTACCGGAGCCGGAGAAACTGAATGTGTGCTATCAATAGTACCCGTGAAAGTCAAATCAAAGAATAGTAATAAGCATATAGAAACATATGCTTTTCTGGACCCGGGAAGCACAGCATCATTCTGCACGGAAGACCTACAAAGGAAATTGAATGTTAAAGGGAAACCCACAAGAATACTTCTTAGCACTATGGGCAAAGATACATCAGGAGAACAAACGCTAATGAACAGTTTTGTGATATCAGACTTAGAAGTGTGCGGGCTCGAAGACACGATGTTCATTGAGCTACCCAAAGTGTTCACTCATAGCAGCATACCTGTGCATGCTGAGAATATACCCAAACAGTCAGATATTCGAGAGTGGTCTTACCTTCAGGAAGTCAGCTTACCAGAAATAGAAGCTGATGTAGGTCTGCTTATCGGAGTTAACTGTTCAAGAGCCATGGAGCCCTGGCGCATCATTAATAGTCAAGATGGAGGTCCTTATGCAGTGAAGACGGCTATAGGTTGGGTGGTGAATGGTCCTGTAAGGAAGGAACTGAAGGATTCAGAAAATGAACCATCTCATTTCTCTGTTAACAGAATTTCCTTGATCCGAGAAGCAACCAAGTCATCGCAATGGAAATATGTCGGAACAAATGAAAACCCTGCAGATCAAGCCAGCAGAGGCCTGAAGGCGAAAAGCTTAGCGCAAGGGGGAACATGGATAAGTGGACCAGACTTTCTGTTGCATGAAGAGGATTGGCCGGAACAACCTGTGAGAAGGAGTGAAAGCCTTGCCAATGACCCAGAGGTCAAAAATACAATTGTTGTTAACACAGTTAAAGTAGAAGAGAATGTAGAACCAATGAAACAGCTGATCAACTATTATTCGGATTGGAGTAAGCTTAAACGAGCAGTGGCTTGGATAGGAAAAGTAAAGAGTTATCTGTGGAAACAAAAAACAGAAAGAAAAGAGGCTTTAAAAAACAAGCAAGCTGTAAAAGACCCTGAAAAGCAAAGATCAAAATTAAAGCAACTTATGAAGAAACTAAAACCTGCTGAAGTAAAAGAATCACTTACCTTGGATGATCTGGACACTGCTGAATTAGAAATCATACAGTTCAGTCAAAGACAGCATTTTGGAGAGGAAATCAAGGTACTACAGGAGGGAAAGCAACTCACTCGCAGTAGTGCACTGTCTAAATTAGATCCAGTGATTTATGACGGCACGTTAAGGGTTGGTGGAAGACTGAACAAATCAGCTATGCCGGAAAAGGCTAAACATCCTGCGATTCTTTCTAAACACAGCAAAGTTGCAACTTTGATCTTGAGGGACATACATCAAAGAACAGGACATTGTGGACGTAACTATGTGTTGGCACAACTAAGATGCAGATATTGGATTCCACAAGCCAATTCTGCTATCAGAAAGATAATCAACACATGCACAGTATGCCGTAGGATGTCTGGAAAGGTTGGTGAGCAAAAGATGGCAAACCTACCTGAAGATCGGCTCCTCCCACACCAACCTCCTTTTACCAACACCGGTGTTGATTTCTTCGGTCCGTTTGAGGTTAAACGGGGCCGGGTTACCCTTAAAAGATATGGGGTAATGTTCACTTGTCTAACGCTCAGAGCTGTGCACATTGAAGTAGCTGACAGCCTCGACACGGACTCCTGCATCAACGCAATTCGCCGTTTTATATGTAGGAGAGGTCAAGTCACCATCATGAGATCTGACAATGGTACAAACTTTGTGGCAGCTGAAAGAGAATTAAGGGAAGCTATTCAACAGCTGGACAATTATAAGATCGAAAGAGCTTTGCAGCCCAAAGGAATAAAATGGATATTCAATAGCCCAGCTGCTTCTCACCAAGGCGGTATTTGGGAAAGACAAATCCGGACGGCTCGAAGAATTCTTAATTCCCTGTTGAAGGAGCAAACAGTTAATGATGACTGTCTTCAGACGATAATGTGTGAAGTTGAAAGTATCATCAATGGCAGGCCTCTCACAAGTGTCTCAGATGATGCAAACGACGTTGAGCCTTTAACTCCCAATCACTTACTGCTTCTGAAATCTCAACCAATCATGCCCCCAGGCATCTTCTGCAAAGATGACACATATGTAAGAAGAAGATGGAAGCAAGTTCAGTATCTTGCCGATTTATTCTGGACTAGATGGACGCGAGAATATCTTCCACTTCTTCAGGAGCGTCAGAAATGGATGAAACCCAGCAGAAACTTCATGATTGGAGATGTGGTGCTATTGGTGGACAGTTCATCTCCCCGCAACTCTTGGGTAATGGGGAAAATAGTTGAAACACTGCCAGATTACACTGGAATGGTGCGGAGAGTGAAATTGAAGACCAGAACCAGCACTTTGGAAAGACCCGTAAATAAACTGTGCCTGTTGAAAGAGGCAACGTTGGACGAGTAACAAAGAAGGACAAGTTGATCTTTACACACATTTGAAGTTTAAGTTGTTTGGCTCTTAATGTTTTTAGTTGTAATTGATTAGTCCTCCAGCCTAACAATTAGGGGCCGGGTAATGTAAGAGCCAGTTATGCATAATTCATTTGTGATAATAATTTAGTGAAGGTTAAAACATGATAAAAATTGATATTTAAATTTAATAAGAATTCATTGTGATTGTATTATCTAAAATGCATAATTTAGTAATTGATATAATTTAAAAACCTTTAATTTGGTATTTTGGCTTCCGACAGTAATACGTCATGAGGTCATTAGTTCATACGTTTAAGGCAGATTGCAGTTATGGATGTTGGAAGCAACACAGTTTTTTGACCGAGCTGATCGAGTCTATTGTAACTTTGTAATTTTTGTTTGCATTTGTTCAGTAAACCTTTTTTAAAAGAAGATTCGGTCTTACTCGCGTTTTTGCAAATACTGGTTGTTGAATTGAAGCTGCAAAAGGTGGTACATAAGGATTTGCACGAAAGGTGTGCCACTATAACTACTGTAGGAAAATATCAGAATTCGGTACATACTTTCTGTATTATATTTGCTTGAACTGAGCCGATCTAATCCTGTTTATATGAATTGAACCTGCTCCCGATCAGGTTTAAGCTAGCAGAACTGTTGCTATGACAACAACTCTCAGATCAGCTTTGAAGAACGAAAAGATCCTGGATCGTGTCAAATCGTCAATATCCAAATCCAGCTAACTGAGTAATCCACGTACGAAGAACAGACCCCAGGGCCCCGTTTCAGAAAGGAGGTTAAGTTAAAACTCAGAGTATGTTAAACCAAAAATGAGAGAAACTTTGGGTTTTCCTATTTCAAAATGGCAGGTTTGTCAAACTGGAGAAAGCAGAGTAAGTCAAGCCTGTTTTTGAAAGATAGGTGACTTTAAAGCAGGTTGCACACCAGGGGCCTCATGTACGAAGACTTGCGTGGAAATCATACTAAAACATTGCGTACGCACAAAGCTGTAAATGTGCGTACGCAGAAAAAAATTCAGATGTATGAAACACTGCGTACGCCGAATCTCACGCATATTCTTTTGTACATCAGAATGAAGGTGAAACTGAACACAACATGCACGAGCACAAAACCCCTCCCTGCCTCCTCCCCCGTATGAATATGCTAATGACTCTACTTTGGCAAAACCCAAGGAAAAAGCAATGGCAAAAGCAAGCAAGAAGAGAAACTTTGAACAGAATGTGAATTGAAGGTGCTGATTTCGGAGGTAGACTGGAGAAAAGCAGTGTTATTTGCAAGTTTGTCCTCCGGAATTAACAACAAAAGAAAAATATATAGTGGGAGAGTTTAGCTGATGCGGTTAACACAGTTGGGTCTGAACATCGCACTGAGTGAATTAAAAAGAAATAGTGTGATTTATAGGTGTAAAATGTTGCAGCATTCTTAACAGTCTCAGTGGCGCAGCTCGTAAGACGCAGATCAACATGTTTTGACACATTTGAGCATGAACTCGGCTCGAATCCAGTGTCTGATGAACTCTTTCTTCTTTTTCCCCCGCTACATATCAGATTTTGCCCACTATTTATCACGAGAAAGACAAGTAGGAATCATTAAGTCTGTGCATCATATTTTATTTGCACATTTATAGAATGGAAATGTTTCTGATTCACGCATGCAAATTCATCTTCAGATAGTGTCTTTATAGCAATGTGCGTGCGGTAGATCGCTCAGATTACATTGGGAAAACAGGCGACTGCTGCAATTTGTGCTTTAATGTTTGGCTGGTCAACTGTATGGTATGGAAACCTTATATACCTGCTAGAGGAACCCGTCTCATACAGCTGCCATTGCAAGGCTCAGACACTTTGTAGAGAGGAATTTAACACAACTGCCTCTAGGAGTCGCCAATGGAAATAAAACAGACACGCACAAAAAATGTGCGTACGCCAGCCATAAAGCTGGCATGGAGCTCCGCACATTCCCACATTCAGTTCCTTGTTAGTAAATCCAAACGTGAGCGATTCTGAGCGTGAAACCTGGCGTACGCAAAGTTTTTGTGCGTACGCAGCGTTGATACATGAGGCCCCAGAAGCAGCGCTTGGCAATGCGCAGCGTACATACACCGGCGCCCAGCCACGACTTAGAACACTGTTCATATTTCTGCTGCTCCACAGAACGCCATCTGAATAGTTTCAGGTTAAATAACATACAAATGTGCACGTCTGGTGTGTGATACTTTCAACTGTCCTGTGTGCGCCGTGTCGTGCCATTGAGCGGCACTTTCGGTGTGTGACGCCCTCAACTCAGGGTGCTTTCACACCTAGACTTTTGTTTCAGAACCTGTCCCGTTTGCCAGTTAGCGTGGTTCGTTTGGCATATGTGAATCCAGCAATCGCACTCGGGTCCGCGCCAAAGCAATCGAGCCGAGATCGCCTGAATGAGGCTCGATTTAAACGAACTCTAGAGCGGATCGATTGTAGTGAGAAAATGATAAGATCCAAGCCCAGCTATATCACAGTGTTTTATGGATATGTAATAGGCATAGGGCTATATGAAGTGAGAACTGAGTTGTGCAGGAGGTCATTCCAGACATCCTAAGTCAATCCTGCCACCCTGTCAATCACCACCAAACCCCCCCGGTCTTCACATCACTTATTGTCTTCATGCTCGTCGTCATAACTTAAATAAGGCATGACAGGTAAGCGGGACTCTGCAAAATAAACCCTGAAACTCTCATCAATGTGAGAAGAGTTTACTCACACATGACTAGTTTTGGTCCTTTTAGAAACTTTGTCATGTGAAAGCGAACCGCACCAAGAACAAAGAGCAACAATGTTACAATTTTTATCCCTGTTTCGGAACAAATTAATCGATTTACAGGTGTGAAAGCACCCTCAGCGTCAGTTACCGTGGTCACTTAGGATGCTTTCACATCTGTAGTTCGCTTCATTTGGTCCGGAACCAAGGGTAATAAATGATACATTGTTGCATTTTCTGCCGTCTTTGGGTCGTTTTCACACCACACTGCTGGATTTGGTCCAACCCAGTTGAAACAAACCAAAATTCAGGCATCTGACAAAATCCACATCTCTCATTGGCCAGAAGTTGTTAAACATATTTCCTAAACTGCTTATTAATTGGTCAGAATTCACGTGCGAGAAAATGCCAATGAACTCCCACAGGTAAACAAAACCGGCAGACACAAAATGCTGCTTTTTACTATGAAGGGACGACTGCGTTGGCTGATTGTATGCCGGCTTTAGACAAACTATACATTTCGAGAATGAAGCGCGGCTGCTTTAAGAGGCGTGAATTAATTTAGCTAAACTGCGACATGCTCATCTTGCGGAAATATTACCAACGATCCATCAGGTAATGTTTTCCCCTCTCTCTCTCTCTCTCTCTCTCTTGGTAAAGCACTGTCAACAAATATTTTTCCTCCATATCCCATAATGCACAGTGCATCGGCCTACGGCAGCTGAATTAGTCCAAAAGTCACAGAACTTTTTGCAGTTGGACCTGTTTTAGTACGGATCATATTCTCACCACTAACAAACCGCTCCAGGGTTCGTTTGAAAGCGCCTCTTCAAGCAGGTCTCTGTACGCTTATTTGGTCCGGTTTTGGTGCGCACTCGAGTACGATTGCTGCATTCTCACCTGCCCAAACGAACCGTACCAAAAGGGGAAACGAACTCTAATGCGATTCAGTCGAACTAAATAAAGCAAGTGTGAAAGCACCCTAACTCTGTGAACCTAACCTGGTCAGGAGCAGGTTTTATTCTCTAAACTTGGAGTTTCTCTCGGTCCCCCCCCCTTTTTAAAGACGAAGCGGTATTTCTCGCCTTAGCCTTACGTTTCCACCCACCTATTTTAATGCTCATTTTGGATATGCACATAAAAACGATTAATGCAAATGCCAAGATGCACATAAATGTTGTAAAATAGGCAAAGAAAAAAACATGCGCATAACTAAGTAGGATAAACTTTTTATTCAATAAGAAAAGATGTCCATACACTACGATGCAGACACTTTTACCAAACAAATTCCAGGATGTGCATTAAAAAAAGGTTTGTTATAAGAGATCATATGATGATGAACAAACCAGCAGGCTGAGCACACTGTAACACACCTGACATGTTGTTTTGGCCATTCTAAATCACCTGAATCATTTTAGTATTAGTGTTTTTATATTATCAATGACGTCCAGAGTGTCTGGAGTGTGTCAAGAGCGTCTGTTCTCCGCATCTGATGGCTTTAAATGCCACCACGCGTTCATTGTGTGTCAGTACTGTCTTCTGAGGTAAAAGTAATTTATTAAATAAAGAAAAGATTCACTTAGCTTCGTCTACCACAGTAAAATCTGTTTTACTATTGATATTTGGCGCCAGATAATCAGTAAGGGGCGATTTTGTTCTCTTTGACTGGTTGGATGGAAACGCTGCTTTATTTTCATATCTTTTATGCATATCGCATATCTGCACTCCATTGATAATGCCTTTTTATAGTCACGGTGACCCAACTCAGATCAGCTATTCTGAAACCCAAAACTCTTGAGTTTTTGGTCTCTCGATTAGTCAACTCAGAGTTCAAGTTTAAACTCAGACTTGCTTGAACCTCCTTACTGAAACAGGCCTCAGAACTGTGAGTCAAGTAAACAGTTTGTTGTATACAGTGGCACATTACAATGAATGACCAACAAAAGTGTATTGCAGCTTGGAAATGAAGATGTGGATGGACCGGAGGATGATATGGATGGACCAGGTTCATAGAGGGAATCAGGAAACACTAGGAAGGAGAGAGATGAGGAACACTGGAGATAACAGGGAAATGAGGCAGGTAAGTAATATTTAATCAGGCTAGATTTCACTGACCGTGAGAGTTTATCCTTCTGTTAAATGACGAGGCTGGATACTGAGTGCTTTGAGGGGCTGGTTTATATGGGGCTGGAGTGAATGGCTGGGGGTGACATGCAGGTACGGACTAATTGAAACTGAGGGTGGGGGTGATTGGAGTGATTGGGGTGACTGTGAGCAGGTAGAAACCTGTTCTGGCTGTTACACTGAATGATTAGTCCTCCTGTATATAGTGGTGGGCAAAACGAGACTTTATGAAACACTGAAACAGTCAAAGCAAATGTGTCAAAGCTTCGAAACGTTTCAAAACCCTACTCTACAATGTATTGCTCTGGAGCAGCTTCAGCAAAGAAACAGTATTAATCCCCACATTGTAGAGTTGAGGTTTCCAGTGATTTAGTGGAGTGGTGAGAGTTCCAGACTAGCAGGCAGAGATAATAGGTTTGAATCCAGGGTGATGCAGCTATAGATGTTAGTTTTTAAATGCTCTGTTCTTGTAATGTGTTTTATTTTAACATTGCTCTGACATTCGAATGAACAATTTGTAAATAAATATGTCTTGCATTGGTCATAAAATAGGCAGTGGCGCAGTAGGTAGTGCTGTCGCCTCACAGCAAGAAGGTCGCTGGTTCGAACCTCGGCTCAGTTGGTGTTTCTGTGTGGAGTTTGCATGTTCTCCCTGCCTTCGCGTGGGTTTCCTCCGGGTGCTCCGGTTTCCCCCACAGTCCAAAGACATGCGGTACAGGTGAATTGGGTAGGCTAAATTGTCCGTAGTGTGTGAATGTGTGTGTGGATGTTTCCCATAGATGGGTTGCGGCTGGAAGGGCATCCGCTGTGTAAAAACTTGCTGGATAAGTTGGCGGTTCATTCCGCGGTTACGACCACAGATTAATAAACGGACTAAGCCGACAAGAAAATGAATGAATGAATGAATGGTCATAAAATAGTAACTTTATTAAAATACATCAAGTCATAATTTCAGAGCATTTGTACAAGTCGGGATTCGAACCCAGGCTATTTACAGCACAGTAACTTTGTGCGCACGCAATGTCCACTAGGCTACATAAGAGAGTTTTTTTTCCTGACCCTGTCAATCAAATGCAGATTCGCCAGGTCTCGAAACACTTCTGAAATGACTGATGTTTTGAATCGCTTTAGTCACCTGACCTGGGGCCTCATGTGTGAAGACTTGTGTGGAAATCATACTAAAACATTGCATACTCACAAAGCTGTAAATGTGCGTACACAGAAAAAAATTCAGATGTATGAAACACTGTGTACGCCGAATCCCACGCATATTCTTTTGTACATCAGAATGAAGGTGAAACTGAGCACAACATGCACGAGCACAAAACCCCTCCCTGCCTCCTCCCCCGTATGAATATGCTAATGACTCTACTTTGGCAAAACCCAACGAAAAAGCAACAGCAAAAGCAAGCAAGAAGAGAAACTTTGAACAGAATGTGAACTGGAGGTGCTGCTTTCGGAGGTAGACCGGAGGAAAGCGGTGTTATTTGGAAATTTGTCCTCCGGAATCAACAACAAAAGAAAAAAATAGAGTGGGAGAGTTTAGCTGATGCGGTTAACACAGTTGTGTCTGAACATCGCACTGAGTGAATTAAAAAAAAAATAGTGTGATTTATAGGTGTAAAATGTTGCATCTCGAAAAACGCATGTGATCATGTTTTGACAAGTTCGAGCATGAACTCGGCTCGAATCCAGCGTCTGATGAAGTCATTCTTTTTTTCTCCCGCTACATATCAGATTTTGCCCACTATTTATCACGAGAAAGACAAGTAGGAATCATCAATAAGTCTGTGCATCATATTTTATTTGCACATTTATAGAATGGAAATGTTTCTGATTCACGCATGCAAATTCATCTTCAGATAGTGTCTTTATAGCAATGTGCGTGCAGTAGATCGCTCAGATTACATTGGGAAAACAGGCGACCACTGCAAATTGCGCTTTAATGTGTGGATGGTCAACTGTATGGTATGGAAACCTTATATATCTGCTAGATGAACCCGTCTCTTACAGCTGCCATTGCAAGGCTCAGACACTTTGTAGAGAGGAATTTAACACAACTGCCTCTAGGAGTCGCCAATGAAAATAAAACAGACACGCACAAAAAATGTGCGTACGCCTGCCATGAAGCTGGCATGGAGCTGTGCACATTCCCACGTTCAGTTCCTTGTTAGTAAATCCAAACGTGAGCGATTCTGAGCGTGAAACCTGGCGTACGCAAAGTTTTTGTGCGTACGCAGCGTTGATACATGAGGCCTCTGGTGTTTGGAATTATCTTAGTCATGTGACTTGTGTCTTTCGGATTATGCTTCGGCACAGTGTTTTGAAACACTTGCACTTCGGGATATCGACACTGTCGAAACGTCAGTTTCACGGCAGCCATCCCTACCTGTATATTTTTCCCCCAATTTCTGTTTAACGGAAAGAAGATTATTTTCAACAAATCTATAAACATAATTGTCAGGATCAAAAATTATTCCAAAACTCAGGAAATTCATTATAAAAGATTTAATGTTTTTGCAGCAAAGGAACAATACAGAATGAATACAAAAGGTTCCCTTCTGGTTGCTCAAAGAGCAGTCCTTTGAGTCCAGTTTATATACAGGCGTATAAACAGATAATGATGTATTGTCTTTAATCATTGGTCTAAACCGTGTTTGGTAGAATCCTATTGATCATATAATCAAATCATTGTCAGCACAATATTCCTGCAACTGGCACATTCCAGCCATTCAACTGATTGAAACTACAGTTGAGCATTTGATTATATCAAGAAGCACACAAATTTAACATTAATGTTGGGTTCCTTTATATAAATAGAATATATGGACATGAATAAAATTCATTTATCTAACAATAATAGTTTTAATAACTCATTTCTACTTATTTCTTTTATCTCTGCCATAATATTAGACTAGATATTCTTCAAGACACTAGTATTCAGCTTAAAGTGCCATTTAAAGGGTTAAGTAGGGTAAAGTTAGGGTAATTAGGCAAGTCATTGTATAAAAGTGGTTTGTTCTGGAGACAATCCTAAACTAATATTGTTTAAAGGGTCATGACACCCCACACTTTCGGTTCAGGTCCACCTCAGAATTTTTTTAAAAGATGCATCATAGTGGGCGTGGAGCTCCGCGAGCAAAGGGCAGGACCAGCAGGGTAGAAGGAGGGGAGCGAGCAACTGTCAGTCAGTTCCCAAAATGAGACTCAAACCATGCGGAGACCCTTGATTTTAAAGTTTACAAAGTTAAAATGCAAAGAAATCAACAGTAATTTAATGCCCTGCTACAGTTGTAATTTCACATACAGATAACCACAATTTATATCATTATAAAGATAATCGTGTTCATAAACACTAAATGAGGACTTCTCTCTCTATCCTCGGGTCTGAATGCAGACTCAGTGCAGCTGGTCTCTTGCCCTGTCTATTTTAACCATTAGCCCTGCTGGTAATCTGGAGGATTTAGGCGAACACAGCAGCATGGTGATGTGTCTAAATGTGAACCAACTCCTGATAAACCTCATGGATCATGTAAACAAACACATACGACCCTTCATGAAATACTGTGTGTCGTGGGTCAGTGGACGCGGCTCACCCAGTTATCAACCTAGGATTTCACAGCTGAGCTTGGCACTGGCAGCCAGGTCTGTTTTGTCTTCAGTAAGCACATGCTCTCATAAATATTTAAGAAGCCGGCTCTTCTCATAGGATAAGAAAAATAATAATGAGAAACCAATGCGTCATCTTTGCACTTGCAGTACTGCGCTATGTCGCCGATTTTGATCCGCCACAAAAATAATTTTAAACCCGGAAGATAAAAATTAGCTGATAAAAGCTCAGAATTATCCAGTTTTTCTCACAATTAAAGCTAACAGGTGCTAACATTGTCCTAACTGATGCTCAACAAGCACAAATCTGTTAACATCTTAAAAACGTAAGTACTCAAGGGTTTCGTGAACCTTTAAGGGGGCTAATAATATTGACCTTAAAATGGGTTTAAAAAATGTTTAAAACGGCTTTTATTCTAGCCGAAATAAAACAAATAAGACTTTCTACAGAAGAAAAAATATTATTGGAAATACTGTGAAAAATTCCTGAATCTGCTCGACATCATTTGGGAAATATTTGAAAAAGAAAACTAATTCACAGGAGGGTGAATCATTTTGACTGTATGTATTCTTGGCCTCACAGAACCTCGCCCGCATTGGTTTAACAAGCTCTTAGATGTCAGAATCATTGCGAAAGCACACAGCACTTTATATAGTAACCTGAACAGGCAGAGGATGTCAATAATTCAGGAGAAGAGTATTTTCTGCGTGTAGAAAGAGCACATCTGTCTGTTGTGTTCAGCTGATCCAGAAAACTGATTACCGTCTGCTGTTTTTTCTTTTTCCCCTATATGTGCTTTGATTGTTCTGTTTCTGTTTTTTTTTTGTCCTCTTGGATTTGGTTTGTTTGAAGGCAATGATTGCTTCTTCAGCATTTGTGTGTGTGTGTGTGTTCAGTGATTGGTCTAGTTGTGTACATAAACTCAGTCTATATGATATAGCACAAAATATGTTAATTCTATTAATTGTAATTAATGTTTTTTCCTTTCAAGTAATAATATAATATATAACAAATATAATCCTACACACACACATGTTTGTTTTTGTGAAAAGTGGGGACACTACATAGGTTTCTATTTATTTTATATTGTCCAAACCGTATATTATATTGCCCTCACCCCACCCTACCCCTAAACCCAACCATCACAGGAGACAGTGTGCAGCTTTAAGGCTGATTTATACTTCTGCGTCAAACACCGGCGTATGCTACGGCGCTGACGCATAGCCCATCGCCGTGGCCGTCGCCGTCACTGACGTGCACCTCTCAAAAATTGTAACTACACGTCGCAACAACGCGTAGCGCAAGCTCTGTGATTGGTCGGCTTGCTAGCGCCGACGAGTCTGGGCGGGACCGAGAGCCGCGCGAATGGCGCGAGCGATTGTTTACAAGTGTGGAGTCCCGTGAAGGAGCTCCGGATGGAAAGTTTTGTTCTTTGTTTACCTCATGGTTAAAGTTGTTGCACGTCCGCTGGTTCCTGCCTCAAAATGAGCGAGTTTGAGTCACTTGTACATCCAGGAAGTGTTCAGAATAGCAAAACAGAAGCGAAGAAACTCGACACAGAGGAACATTTACACCTCACTGCCCACTAGCGTTTCGGAAGTGTTAATGCAGACCAACGGAGACAGCGCGCAGAAGTATAAATGCCCAGCCACGCGCGTTGCCTGCGCCGTGAGTTGCGCCGGTCACTTGACGCAGAAGTATAAACCAGGCTTTACTCTGATTAAACTCATTCTGTAGGATTTATAAGCATTTTGAGAAACGAGGACGTCACCAATGTCCTCATATTTCACCTTTTTGTAATACCTGTGTCATACTCGTGTCATTATACAGATTTGTGTCCTGATATGTCACAAAAACACGTACACACACACACATTAGTAATGCAACAAGATTCTTTTACATGCAAATTCCCCCTTAAAATAACACATTATGATTATAAAATATTAATTGGTTCATTTTTCTTCAGCTTAGTCCCTTTATTAATCAGGGGTCATCACAGCGGAATGAACCGCCAACTTATCCAGCATATTTTTTACACGGCGCATGCCCTTCCAGCTGCAACCTAGTACTGGGAAACACTCATACACTACGGCTAATTTAGCTAATTTAATTTCCCTATAGCACATGTGTTTGGATTGTGGGGGAAACCTGAGCACCCGGAGGAAACCCACGCCAACACCGGGAGAGCATGCAAACTCCACACAGAAAAGCCAATTGACCCAGCCGGGACTGTCCACTGTTTCAGCCACCGTGTCGCCATTATAAAATATAACTATGCAATTTTTCACTAATCTAACATGGTTTCCACTACATTCATTCTTCCATGGCGGGGCGCCATGTCAAAATCGAGCCTGCCACGGCTACAATACAGCTTCTCATTCAAAACATTAGATTTTTTTATTAGCGGGTAACGATCGCGCCAAAACCTATTAAAGGGTAAGTGAATTAAAACAGCGCAAACGTTTCTGTAACTGCAGTAGTGCTGTTTGTCATTTGTTTACCCTTCAAGGTTACTTGCTGACTGACTGACTGACTGACAGGTGCGTGATGCGTGAGGCCAGCAAACACGTAGCCATTTAACTTCAGGACGCATTAATACCGCTCTGTAGGTATTGGAGACATTCATCAATATTCCTAGCAAATATTATAAATGCTGGAGACATACTCGTTACATAAACGCACTAAATCGCACTTGAGCAGTGTTTATTTGAGAGTGCAGAAGATCTGCGCGCTCTTGAATAGGCTTATATTTGAGGGGGGGTGCAAGAAGCACTCACGACATTTGTCATTTGAAATAATAACGCCACAGGTAGTTGGTAGATCTGTGTAGAAAAAAAAAAAAAAGGCCTGCCGCCACAGCTGGAAAAAATCCTAGAGGAAACACTGATATGTATTATAAAATTATTAATATAAGGCCCCAGTTCCAACGTCGCTCATTCTGTACAACTAAATAATCTCGAAACTTTTTGTAAGCCAGAGATTAAACCTGGGTTTTAAAATGGATCCTGAACTAAAGCTTGAAAGGCAAATTCGGTCTGTTGTTCGCTCTAGCTTCTTTCACTTACGACAACTGGCCAAAATTAAGCAAGTTTTATCGCACAAGCACTTTGAAACAGTGATTTTATAACTTCCCGCTTGAACTACTGTAATACCAACACAATCTAATTTGTACAATTTAGTACTATTTGCTCATCCCCCAATGACGGTTGGGGTTAGGGGTGGGGTCAGGTGCCACGCCTCCTTTTTAAAATCGTAACATTTCGTACGACTGAACTCTGACTGAATTAGCCACTAAACTGGCAAAACGTAAAAAACTTACGTTTTCTCGTGAGATCAGGCTGGTAATACCCTTTATTTTGGGGTGAGTCAGTCTTCTATCTCTCGACTGCAACTTGTTCAGAATGCAGCTGCACGTCTTTTAACTGGCACACGCAAATACGAGCACATCACCCCGATTTTATCTTCACTTCACTGGCTGCCCGTGCACTTCAGGATCAATGTTAAGTTACTTTTATTTGTTTTTAAGTGTCTAAATGGTGCTGCACCCCTTTACTTCTCTGAGCTTCTCTGTCCCTACACACCTTATCGTTCGCTCAGGTCAGCCGACCAGCTCCTCCTGGGTGTGCCCAGGACCAGTCGAAAGCTCAGAGGGGATCGGGCTTTTGCTGTGGCTGCACCAAAATTATGGAATGAGCTACCGTTGTACATTAGACAAGCCTCTTCCATCACTGTTTTTAAATCCCTTCTTAAAACCCACATGTTCATCTCAAGCTGTGCTAAAAGCCAAATTGTTGACATTTTATGTTTATTTATTTGTATTTATTTGTATTTGCACTTTGGTCAACTGTGTTGTTTTAAAGTGCTTTATAAACAAATTGAATTGAATATACTTCAAATCTATTAAAATATATATAAATGACACAATATCTATCATTTTGAAACAAAATAATGTTGAAAGTGCAAGTTATGTGGGAAAGCATGTCTCTATATAAGACAATATAAACATCTTTGTTTATGGCCAGTCCACAATATATGTATTAGAAATCTTATTTAAAATGTCTTTATCTTATATATATATATATATATATATATATATATATATATATATATATATATATATATATATATATATATATATATATATATATATATATATATATTTATATATATATATATATATATATATATATTTTTATATATATATATATATATATATATATATATATATATATATATATATATATATATATATATATATATATATATTTATTTATTTATATATATATATATATATATATATATATATATATATATATATATATATATATATATTTATTTAATTATTTATTTATATTTATTTATATATATATCATATAAAATCATTTATGCTGTTTCAACAATTTTCTATCAAAATTGTAAACAAATTCATTGTTATGTACTCAATTATCATAATTATACGTGCAAGTTTTCAATTTACAACCTTTAATAAATAAAGTAGCTGAAACTGTTACTTTTTTGTATGTTTTCAGACTTACTGTTCATTTAGTTGCTTGTAAGAAATACATTTAACTTAATAAATTATTCTCACCACATTACTGCTTTAATGTAATCAGCAATTTAACATTTTTAAGTTACAACAATGTGTTAAACTAATGTAGTGGTAACAAACCTCCTGAGTTACTTTTTTAGAGTGTGTGTGTAGTGTGCATTGTAGTGCACTAGATGGCAGCAGGTCCACATCGAAAACACCAGCAACACTGAATAAGCAGCAAACAAAGCTATAAGCACTATCCCTTACCCCTGATTTAACATTCACCCGTAAACACACTGTTCTACTCCTGTCAATTCACACATAACCTATAGATGACATGCATATTTACAATTATAGGTGAGGATGTCTAGAAAACACTATGAAATAATACGTGAAGAATATTGGGCTTGTTAACATTGACCACACATTTAAATGAATATACTTATATTATACATCCACATCCATGTCATATAATGTTCATCAATATACATATAATAAATTATTTATTATACATATAATAACTGATTTCTTTTATCTTTGTCATGATGACGGCACATAATATTTGACAAGAGGATACTAGTATTCAGCTTAAAGTGACATTTAAAGGCTTAATTATGTCAATTAGGGAAGTTGGAATAATTAGGCAAGTCATGTTATAACGATTGTTTGTTCTGTAGACCAGGGGTACTCTAGCTTTTTAGCCAGCGACCCCTAAAATAACAACTCCAGTGACTCACAACCCCCTCTATGCTCAGAGGTGGTTATAAGTAGGCCCACACAGAATCTATGCACGCAGAATTCTGCAGATTTCCCCAGATTTGTAGCCCATCATTAATTCTGTTGAGTAAATGTGTGTAAATCTATATTTATGCAGTTTTTTTTATTAATTTCAGTAATATTATTGACTAATATGAAAATGTACATCTGATTTATGTGCAATGCAGTTTGTACAGTATTTTTTTCTGCCTTTTACTGGATCTATTATAAGACAAACTTGCTTTATTTACCAAATAAAGTGAATCTAATTGCAAAATTTAAATTACAATTTGCATTTTAAACATTAAATTAAAGTTAAAAAGATATTGTTTTATTTCATATATTAAAGTTTTAGTTTAGAGTTAATTTTATCACTTTACCGGTGTATATACAATCCACACCGGCCAAAGTGTTAAAATTAACTCTTTCAGAGTTGAATTAACACTGTTGATTTTGCTGTGCATATTAACCCCAGGGGTCGCAAATAAAATATAATAATTGATAAATATGATAATTCTAATAGTTTAATAAAATATATGCGATTTTTGAAAATCACCAAGCTACCCCCGCCCATCAACCCCCCCCCCCCCCCCCCCCTCATTGTCTCGCAACCCTCCATGGGGTCCCGACCCCCACTTAGAGAACCACTGTTGTAGACAACCGAAAAACTAATATTATTTAAGAGGGCTTATACTATTGACCTCAAAATTAGAAACTGCTTTTATTCTAGCCTGAAATAAAACAAATAAGACTGTGTCTAGAAGAACAAATATTATCTGAATGAAATACTGTGAAAAATTCCTGAATCTTTTCTACATCATTTGGGAAACAATTGTAAAAGGTAGATACGTTAATTATTCTGACTATATAAAATACATACAGTATCAATTGCCAATTAGGTGAACATGCTAATAATGTACGGGCTCTGCAGAGAAGTGCACTTGTTAGTGAACGATCTGCTGCTTTTCTCTGATGAGAAAAGAAAGCGTCTCTGCACAAAACCTTGATTGCAATCTAACGGTGAGTTTATTCTTTTCATGGTGAGTCCGACCCCCTTATTTCAATCTGTGTTTGTGTTTCTGCCTTTAAAAACAGATCATTTACATGGAAAATCACGCTATATAGTGTCTCTTACCGTAATAATGCCGTACAGTATAGCTGCTGATTGCTAGAAGACTCGTTTTGTTTGGAGTGAATAGTAAAGGCTGTGATTGTTGTGTTGTGTGTGTGTGTGCTTTCAGATGTTACTGAAAGTCCTTTCACTGTTGTGCAGTGCTGTACAATAGGGCTGATTTTTATTGTAAGGTTGGTGTGTTACTTTATTTATTTATTATTTTGGCTCCTGGAAATATTTACGAGAAAAAGCTCATATAGACTCATTTTGAATGCAGAATGCTGAACGCCTCTGTTTTATATTAATGTTTGACTTTGTTTATGCGACTGGAGCAGGTGAAGAGAAGTGTGCGCGTGTGTGTGTGTGCGCATGTGTGTGCATTCATTGCTCTGTTTATTAAAGGTGAAGTGTGTCATTTCTGTGGCAGACGCATCATCAAATGAAATGCCAAAAATAACTATATTTTACATTTGATGCTGTGGTGTGTTTACCGGGGTGTTGCTGGGTCAGGCTCAGTCAGCAGTTATAGTTAATGTTTAGGGTTTGTTATTAATCCTAAGAGTGTGATATATAGTCGTTTTGATACGCCAAACAAACACACATACTAGGTCTGATTGCAAAAATATTATTTATTCATTATTTCACTAATAATAATGATTGTTTTTAATTGGTTGTGATTGGAAAATTATGGTTATTGTAGCCTGATCTCATGAGGAAAACATTAGTATTTTACGTTTTGTCAGTTAAGTGGCTAATTCGTACGAGTTCAGTCGTACGAAAATGTACGATTTTAAAAAGGAGGCGTGGCACCTAACCCCACCCCTAACCCCAACTGTCATTGGATGATGAGCTAAATTGTACGAATTAGGTCCTATGAATTCGTACGAATTAGCCACTAAATCAAAAAGTTACAAATTGCCGTGAGATTGCGTTGGTTATTCCACTACATACGTATATATATATATATATATATATATATATATATATATATATATATACTATAGGCTTGGGCGGTGTCCAAATTTTGAGACCGTCAAACCGCCTCCATATTTTACCCCGGTATCCGGTATTACCGGCGTAATAAAAAAAATTATGACGTAAGGCTCAGACAGCGTCACCAAACTGTTGGCTTGAGCCTAACGCCCTATTCACACGGGGCGTCAGCGTCAACGCTTCCCATTCACTTTGAATGGGTGACGTCAGGCGTTGCCGAACTGCATTGTGGATCCGTCGGCGGCGCTTCAGAAGCGTTCCTCGCTGCAGAAGTTGGGACCAGCTCAACTTTTCAAGCGCCGACGGAAGCGTCAGCCAATCAGATCGCTGTATGCAAATACACCAGCTCAGACAGTGGCCTATTGCTGACTGAATTTCATTGGCTGACGCTTCTATGACGATCGTTTCAGCTCCAACTTCAGACACGCCTTCAGTCAAGCGTTGACGCTGAAGCCCCGTGTGAATAGGGCGTAACCATTGAGAGAGAGAGAGAGAGAGAGAGAGAGAGAGACAGAGAGACAGAGAGACAGACAGACAGACAGACAGACTTTCTCTGTCTTACACAAACACACACACATCTCTCCCGCGATTTATTCAGAAATTTACTCCCACACCGTAAGAAATCTGGCCGGCTCCCGCGGGAATGCAGAGAGCTGTAATCGGGCCATAAAAATTATACCCGATGGGTCCCGAGTCCGACACGTACATTTTGATTGACAGCTTTATAAAGCCCGAGCCCTTACAGCTCTAATGCATTTTTTCAAGAATGAGTCATTTATATGTTTTAACAGCATTTATTCGTAACAAGCGTAGACTATATCCCACTTGAAAGTTGGAACAAAGAAATAAAATAAGTCCTCTGTAACAGCGTAACATCTCAGCACTCTATAGGTCTACATGCACTTAGCCTTTAAATTGGCCAACACACCAATGAAAAGAAATCTTGCTTAACAAATCAAATAAACTGTAAATGATGACGGGTATTTTGGCAGTAACTAAATTGAAGCTGAATATTAAAAGAATAATGCCACCATTAGTCTGTATACTCTGTCTACATTATGATTTTATGGTTTAATTAATATTTATTTATAATTTAAAACCCTTTACTCACCAAGATTAGGCTACGTGTGTTTGTGGAGGAACATTATTAAATCCACTGGCTTTAGCGCAGTCTTGCGCTCATGTGCGTCCAGCAGCACTGAACACCGTTTCACTGCTACTGCTACAGGCCGAGATGCAGAGTTCTGATCTGGCTGATTTTGCAAGTTTTAGGTAGGATTGTTTATTCATCTTATACCAGTCAGGAACATCCATTTAATTTTCCATGACCGTAGTTTCAGGGTAGCGAGTGGCCTCGTCATTTTACCTGTCAGCTTTCGGTTTAGGGCTCTACCGTAATACGCAGTGTATGAGCGACCGCTAAATACCTGCGGCTAAAATAACCGCTCTTTCTGACTGGCTTGACCGCCGTCAAAATTCTCTTTTTTTACTACTTCGTCATAATTTGCTTCACCTTTGCAGGGATGGATTTTAATGCAGGGATTTGGATTTTTTCGGGTCTCGCCGAGTCGCCGGGTTCGGGCAAAGATCTTCAGCTCTAATGCAGACCTCTCGTTCATATTAACCACGTCTCCCTTCTGTTCAGTCTAAACTGCCAAACTGCAGGACACTTTGAAGCGCGACTCGTCACGTCACGTCTAGGGTTGTAACGGTATGAGTTTTTCACGGTATGATAATCGTCTAAAACAATACCACGGTTTGACGGTTTCGCGGTATACGGTATGTTACAAATGTTACAAAATAATAGAACAGTGAAGCAAATTTGACTTTTTCCAAATAATATATTTTTAGTTACTATAAACAACACCACTTACAATGAACAAATAAAAAAATAAGAAAATAATAAATAATGTGTCAAAGTCCAAATAAAGTCCAAATAAACATGGTGCAAATCCTCAGTAAAAAATAGATATAAATATTTACTATACTATAAATAGTTACATAACGAAACTAGATTCAATATGGAACATCCTTAGGTTCTATGTGCCAGCATGGATTTGGATGTGGTTGTATGCAATGCAGACAAACAGCTGCATCTTCATTTGCGTCTTTTGAAAACAGCACGAGCAGCAGTTCGTCTTTGCTGTGTCACTGTTTTGTCATGTTTCTGTGCTGCTGTGCATGCAAAAGTACTTAGTATGAGAATTATTTCATGCAAAACTTTTTTTTTTGCGTTTTATTTAGCCGCGCATAAATGTATGCCTTTCTCTCATTCCGTGTTGTTCAAAAAGCTTGGTCCACAAACAAAAGCGAAACCTATGCTTATTGGTTGTGATATAGCGAGTTTGAACCAATCTGGGCATGGAGGAGGGACAATGCATCAATGTATCATGTCTGATTTGTCCGGAGACACAGTGACGAGCGTTTCTTTGTCAAATCAGCGTTGTCAAATGTTGATGACGTAACCGCACTGATTCCGGAGCCTCTGAAAGTCCGCGAATGTTATGTGATACAGCACTGGAAAGCTGAGATTCTCTTCTTTATGCCAATCTTTGAATTGTATGAATCGGATCAGCGGATCAAAAGTTATTAAACATTTAAGAGCAATACTTATTTTTAGCCGCGGGCGGCTGTCTCGGTCTTTAAGGGTTAAAACCGTTGATATGCAATTGTTCATGGTATGATAATCGTGCACGTTCAAATCGTGGTAAACCGTCATACCGGTATATTGTTACAACCCTAGTCACGTCTCCCTGTCCCTCTCTCCCTCTCCCCCTCCCTCTTCCTCTATCTCTCTCCACACTGTCCCGTGATGACAACCACACACACGTTTTTTAGGCATTAAATAAAGGATATTTAATACTTTACGACGGTATAACGGTATTGAAACTGACACCGTTGCTATTTTTAGATCCCGCGGTATACCATAATACCGTAATATCGCCCAAGCCTAATATACCGCATAGGGACCCTGAGCATGTCATTAGCGCCGCCATATTTGTACAGTGCTCGCAGGACAAGTGTCATTCAACCGCACTAGTCAAGACAGTGTTATTACGTGAAGATGCTGGATATAGTGTAAATGTGAAAATTGTTCTTTGGATTATTAAAAAATAAAAATAATTGAACCTAAAATTACTGTAAAAAGCCCCTCAGAGAATCTGTTTTATTTACTTGAGTACTATAATTACGGTGCACAACATTTAGCATTTTCATTTAAAGAATTGTACGCTTTTTAATTGAGGTAAACTGAGTCTAAATGGCAGAGTTGAAATATCCTGCACCCAAATCAACTCGATATCAGCTGTGAGTAGAGAAACACTAGAGTACAGACTTCAGCCTCCCACATCAACACTCCACATCCAAGGCCACAGAAAGCTCTTTCAGTGGCTCTTAAAATCCTGCACGGCGCCGTGCACTCGCTCTTCATTAATTGCCGGTGTTGTTGTTTTAAATCCTCTGCTGTTGTGTTGGCAGAGTACGGCTCTCACTGAGGACGCAGATATTCACGGCTCTGGGGGAGATGAATAATACAATACTACACACGTTTAGAGACAAAAACAAACGCATTCACAGGAAGAGAAAAGCTGGAGGACAGAAAGTTCCTCGCTGTCTTCTTTTCTACATTGTATTAAACGATGTATGAGTATTATTTAGTAAACTATTGCAAAATCATTTGTTCAGAGTGAGTCTCGAGTAAACAACTCTGATTCAAATGATCTGTTCAGAGAGATTCTCAAGTAAACAACTCACTGATTCAAATGATCTGTTCAGAGTGAGTCTCAAATCAACAACTTGATTCATATGATCTGTTATGAGAGTCTCAAATCTCGAACAACTCACTGGTTGAAATGATCTGTTTAGAGTGAGTCTTTAGACAACGACTCACTAATTCAAATGATCTATTCAGAATGAGTCTCAAATAAATGACTCAATGATACAAATGATTCATTCAGAGTAAGTGTCAAATCAACAACTTGTCATTTCAAATGATCTGTTCAGAGTGAGACTTTAGTCAACTAACTGATTCAAATGATCTGTTCAGAGTGAGTATCAAATCAACAACTTGATTCACACGAGAGTCTCAAATCTCAAACAACTCATTAGTTCAAATGATGGGTTTAGAGTGAGTCTTTAGTCAATGACTTACTAATTTAAATGGTCTATTCAGAATGAGTCTCAAGTAAATGACTCACTGATACAAATGATTCATTTAGAGTGTCAAATCAACAAGTCGTTGATTCAAATCTGTTCAGAGTGAGTCTCCAGTCAACAACCCTCTGATTCAAATGACCTGTTCACAGAAAGTCTCGAGTAAACAACTCACTGATTCAGATGATCCAATTAGAGTGAGTCTTTGATCAACTACTCGCTGCTTCAAATGAACTGTTCAGAGTAAGTCTCGAGTAAACAACTCATTGATACAAATAATCTGTTCAGAGTGAGTCTTGAGTAAACAACTCACTGATTCAAATTATCTATTCAGAATGAGTCTCAAATAAATGACTCACTGATTCAAATGATTTATTCAGAATGAGTCTCAAGTAAATGACTCACTGATTCAAGTTATCAATTCAGAGTGAGTCTTAAGTAAATGACTCACTGATTCAAATGATTTATTCAGAATGAGTCTCAAGTAAATGACTCACTGATTCAAATGATCTATTCAGAATGAGTCTTAAGTAAACAACTCACTGATTCAAATGATCTATTCAGAATGATGTCAGGAAATTGACTCTCTAATTCAAATGATCTGTTCACAGTGAGTCTTGAGTAAACAACTCACTGATTCAAATGATCAATTCAGAATGAGTCTCAAGTAAATGACTCACTGATTCAAATGATCTATTCAGAATGAGTCTTGAGTAAACAACTTACTGATTCAAATGATCTATTCAGAATGAGTGTCAAGTAAATGACTCACTGATTCAAATGACCAATTTAGAGTGAGTCTTGAGTAAACAACTCACTGATTCAAATGATCAATTCAGAATGAGTCTCAAGTAAATGACTCACTGATTCAAATGATCTATTCAGAATGAGTTTCAACTCAACAACTGATTCAAATGATCCGTTTAGAGTGAGTCTTAAGTAAACATCTCACTGATTCAAATGAATCGTATAGCCATAATATATATAATATAATATGTTTTTTTTTGCTTTATTCATTTTTGTGCAATACAATACTCCTCCCAAAAATTCATCAATCATTTTAATACTTAAACACATTAAAAATCAACTACTTTTAGCTCATATACAAATTAAAATGGTAGCCTTTATTCTTTTAATAATTATTTAATAATACTGTAGTTTGTGTAATTCTCCCACCACTGGTATTATTATATGGCTTATAATTATTATTTATATCATAGTTATTTTACTGAACAAATATCATGCACCCGCGACATGCAAAGGCTGATAATTCCTAGTTGTGGATGTTTGTGAATATGAGGGATAAACTGTACAGGAGATGCAGCTGACCTTGAATTATACAGTGAAATCTCTTCTCCTCCAATAGTGAAGCATGAGCTGTGCATTATGCACACAATGCGTTTTATCATATCTCTCAATGCCACGCCATAAAGCTGTATTTAAACTTCCACTTTAAATATTAGCGGAATGACGGCCCCCATGCAACTCTGTTATTATAGTAAATTTAATTCCACCATTAAGCTTTTTCCAAAGCCTTTTTAATCATCCATTATTCATCAGCATTGTCACTTTCGCTCTTTTTGCTCCACTTAAAAGGTCATCATGCAGAATGAGTTAAGAAACGACGGCATTCACAGCTGCATGTCAACCATTAACTCGCTAAACATTTGCATATTCTGTTCAGTCACTATTGCGTATCAAAACAACAATGAGGTAGGCAACGTGATTAAACATAATTAAGACTTCATTAGGGGCCCTTTGTAAACACTTTCCTCCATAAGTCTCAAACTTGCTGCTTTCGCTGATTGCTAATGCGCTTTTGAATAAGTTATACGAGCACAGACTGCTTTTACAAACCGATTTCATTATTCACAGAGAGAACGGCATGTGCGTTTTAACGTCAACATGGACATTAAGCATTAGACGGGTTGCAAAAATGCTTCATACTGACACCCACATTTATACATCAGCGAGGATTATTTGGTCTTCAGAAATGTTGCCCTCTGATTTGCTTGAATAAGGGCAGGAAATATAATAATAAAGCAGAGATTTATAGAGCGTTCTAATATATTCTATATGGCAAAATGGAAAGGCTATCCATATAAAAACAATAACTACAGTAAACAAGTAGTTTAAGAGCAGGGTTTCTCATGTTTTGTCAATAACAGCTAATTGGATCTGACTAATCTAGCAGTTTTAAGATATTTCATTTAAAAGTGCAACACTTTTGATTCATAAACAGCTATAAACATTTCACAATAGTACCATTTAAAGGGAACAGTTCACCCAAAAACGATCAATTCTGTCATCATTTGCTCACTCTTTTACGTGTGTCAAACATTTATGAGTTTCCTTTTTCTGTTAAACACAAATTAAGATGTTTTAAAGAATGCTGAAAACCTGTAACCATTGACTTCCATGGTATTTGTTTTTCCTACTATGAAAGTCAATGGTTACAGGGTTAAAGCATTTTTCAAAATATCTTCTTTACTGTTTAACAGAAGAAAGAAACTAATATGTTTAGAGCCACATGAGGGAGAGTAATAATGAGTAAATGTACATTTTTTTGGAGTGAACTGTCCCTTTAAGGGCTGGAATAAACTTTATAGTGAACACTTTGAGCTGCACATTTTAGTTTAGATTGATATACAATGTGAATTGATTTGAACAGCTCACCCAAAAATTGTCATCATTTGCTCACCTTTTACTTTCTTAGAGTTTCTTCTTTTAAACACAAATGAAAATATTTTGAAGAATGCTGAAAACCTGTAACCATTGACTTCCATGGTATTTGTTTTTCTACTATGGAAGTCAATGGTTACAGGTTTCCAGCATTCTTCAAAATACTTTCTTTACCTTCTGACAGAAAAAAGAAACCCACACATGTTTGAAAGCAATTCAGGGTGAGTAATCAGTGAGTAAATGTAATGTTTTGGATTCAGGGTGAACTAGGCGTAATAAACTTTAAAGCTAACAATCTGAGCTGCACATTTTAGTGTGGAAAGATTTTGTTTTGCAATTAACAAACATGCTTTTATTATAGAAATTCAGAAAAGGCATTCTTCTTTATTGTTCAACAGAAGAAAGAAACTAATAGATGTTTAAAACCACATGAGGGAGAGAAATTGTGAGTACATGTATGATTTTTTAAAGGTGAACTGTCCCTTTAAGGGCTGGAATAAACTGTAAGGCTAACAATCTGAGCAGCATATTTTAGTGTGGATTGATTTTACAATTAACAGACACGATTTTATTAAAACATGGAAAATTCAGAAAAGGCAACAAACCTGGAAAGACAACACAGCAGGGTGTTTACTCTTAGTCGGATGCTAAGGTTTTACTCATTTAAGTCTTAAAGGAACAGTTCATCCCTCAATGCAGCTTTTGTCATCATTTGCTGACATTTTACTCGTTTCAAACCTTTAAATGTTTCTTTCTTCTGTTAAACACAATTGAAGATATTTTGAAGAATGCTGAAAAACATTGACTTTCATAGTATTTGTTTTTCCTACTATAGAAGTCAATGGTTACAGGTTTGCAGAATTTTTCAAAACATCTTCTTGAGTGCTCAAAAGTAATAAAGGTTTAGAACCAGGAGAGTAAATAGTGAGTAAATGTAGGTTTATTTTGGGTGAACAGTGAACTGTCCCTTCAAGGGCCGGAATAATCTTTAAAGTGATCAATCTAAGCTGCACATTATAGTGTGGATTAATTTACAACGTCGATTGATTTTTACAATTAAAACATTTGCTTCGATTAAAAGACGGGCGACGCAGTGGCGCAGTAGGTAGTGCTGTCGCTGGTTCGATCCTCGGTTCAGTTGGCGTTTCTGTGTGGAGTTTGCATGTTCTCCCTGCATATGCGTGGGTTTCCTCCGGGTGCTCCGGTTTCCCCCACAGTCCGAAGACATGTGGTACAGGTGAATTGGGTAGGCTAAATTGTCCGTAGTGTGTAGGTGTGGATGTTTCCCGGAGATGGGTTGCAGCTGGAAGGGCATCCGCTTGGTGAAAACTTGCTGGATAAGTTGGCGGTTCATTCCGCTGTGGCGACCCCGGATTAATAAAGGGACTAAGCTGAGAAGAAAATGAATGAATGAACGATTAAAAGATGGAAATCTCAGAAAAGGCAATAAACCTGGAAAAAGATCACAGGGTGTTTACAGACAAGCAACAGTTCACCCCAAAATTAAAATGCTATCATCATTTGTTTACCTTTTACTCATTTTAAACCTTTTTCTGTTAAACACAAATTAAGATATTTTGAAGAATGCTGTAAACCTGTAACCACTGACTTAGTATTTGTTTTTCCCACTACATAAGTCAATGGTTACAGATTTTCATCATTCTTCGAATTATCTTCTTTTGGGTTCAACAGAAGAAAGAAACCCATAAATGTGTCAAAACCACTTCAGTGGGAGTATAATGAGTAAATTCTCATTATTGAGTGAACTATCCCTTTAATGGGACTGTGGTTTTAAAAAAAAAAAAAGATGCTGAAAAATGACAAAAGGGTTTTGCAGCCGGAAACAAGCACTGACTTAATGATATGATAAAAAACCTATGTGTCCCCTTTTATGTAGTCATCATATTATTTATCTCTCTCTGTCTGACTCAGTCACTCTCACCTGGGGAAGCCCCACTCTCATTTCTCACCAAGCACTAACTTTCTGAATGCCTCCACCACTTTTTCTTTCTTCTAAAATAGACCGTCTCTTTCTCGAGTCTGTTGTAAATGTCATAGTGGTTGTGGAAAAATGTGTTCTGTCTTCACACGTACAAGCAGTGATGGACGGTCCGAGTGCTCATATATATCTCTCTGTTCTCAATAAATGAAACTAACCTTTACATAAGGCATCGCAGTTGATGGCTCGGCAACCACACAAAGGTTTTTCATGAACTCTGCACATTTACACACTCTTAACTGTAACTTCATTTTCAGTTCTGTGAGGAAACTATGAGTGATGCATCACCACTTCCGAGATAGAGTGCTGTGAGCGTTGCTGGATCATTTTATACAAAGTTTTAAAGGTGCTTTTCTGCTGTATGTAATTGCAATGGTATTTCTACAGTTTCTAAGGCATTCTAGTTGCTAGGGTACCATTGCTACATTTCTATATAGTTTTATAAGTGGTTGCTAGGGTGTCGTGAGTTGTTGCTATGCTATTTATACAATGTTTTGAAGGTGTTCTAGTTGCTAGGGTGCTGTGGACTGTTGTTACATTTCTACATAGTTTTTAAGTGGTTGCTAGGGTGCTAGAGTTGTTGCTATGATATTATACAATGTTTTGAAGGTGTTCTAGTTGCTAGGATGCAGTTGGGATGTTGTTACATTTTTACATTGTTTTTTTAAAAGTGGTTGCTAGGGTGTCGTGAGTTGTTGCTATGATATTTATACAATGTTTTGAAGGTGTTCTAGTTGCTGGGGGGGTGTGGACTGTTGTTACATTTCTACTTAGTTTTTTATGTGGTTGCTAGGGTGCTAGAGTTGTTGCTATGATATTATACAATGTTTTGAAGGTGTTCTAGTTGCTAGGATGCAGTTGGGATGTTGTTACATTCTTATATTGTTTTTTTAAGTGGTTGCTAGGGTGTCGTGAGTTGTTGCTATGATCTTTATACAATGTTTTGAAGGTGTTCTAGTTGCTAGGGTACTATTGTTACATTTCTACAGTTTTTTAAGTGGTTGCTAGGGTGTTGTGAGTTGTTGCTATGCTATTTATACAATGTTTTGAAGGTGTTCTAGTTGCTAGGGTACCATTGTTACATTTCTACAGTTTTTATGTGGTTGCTAGGGTGCTAGAGTTGTTGCTATGATATTATACAATGTTTTGAAGGTGTTCTAGTTGCTAGGATGCAGTTGGGATGTTGTTACATTTTTACATTTGTTTTTTTTAAGTGGTTGCTAGGGTGTCGTGAGTTGTTGCTATGATCTTTATACAATTTTTTGAAAGTGTTCTTGTTGCTAGGGTGCTGTGGGCTGTTGTTACATTTCTACATAGTTTTTAAAAGTGGTTGCTAGGGTGTCGTGAGTTGTTGCTATGCTATTTATACAATTTTTTGAAGGTGTTCTCGTTGCTAGGGTACTGTGGGCTGTTGTTACATTTCTACATAGTTTTTTAAGTGGTTGCTAGGGTGTTGTGAGTTGTTGCTATGATATTTATAATTTTTTGAAGGTGTTCTTGTTGCTAGGGTGCTGTGGGCTGTTGTTACATTTCTACATATTTTTTAAGTGGTTGCTAGGGTGTCGTGAGTTGTTGCTATGCTATTTATACAATTTTTTGAAGGTGTTCTTGATGCTAGGGTGCTGTGGGCTGTTGTTACATTTCTACATAGTTTTTTTAAGTAGTTGCTAGGGTGTCGTGAGTTGTTGCTATGCCCTTTATACAATTTTTTGAAGGTGTTCTTGTTGTCAGGTTGCTGTGAGCTGTTGTTACGTTTCTACTTTTTTATTTTTCTATTTTTTAAGTGGTTGCTAGGGGACATGAGTGGTTGCTAGCGCGTTTCTACAAAGTTTCAGAGGTATTGTAGTTTCTAGGATGCTCTGAGTGTTTATTATGTGAAAGTTTTGAATGTGTTCTTGTTGCTAGGGTGACGTGGGTGGTTGCCATGGCACAGCTCAGCTATGTTAAACTCTATATGCATACTGCAGATATGGCTCAGGTCCCTCTTTCTGTGTGTCTGGTGTTTATTTTACCTTTTTTTCTGGTGAAAATAGTGCAGTATCTACACTCATTATCTAAAAAAAAAAACCAGTCAAACAAATAATGTAAAGTTGAAGTCAGAATTATTAACCTACTTGCATATTTTATTTCCCAATTTCTGTTTATCGGATAGAAGATTTTTCACCGAAGAACACATTTCTAAACATTATAGTTTTAATAACTCATCTCTAATATCTGATTTATTTTCTCTTTGCCATGATGACAGCACATAATATTTGACTAGATATTCTTCAAGACACTAGTATTCAGCTTAAAGAGACATTTAAAGGCTTCACTAGGTTAATTAGCATAAAGTTAAGGTAATCAGCAATGGGGTGTCAAAATTAATTGTTTCTTGGGTGTAATAATCATAACCGGTTGTTATGTACTGACTTCATTTATCTCACATATGCGCTATGTCGCCTTAGCTTACTATGGTGAGGGAGGCGAGCGCGAGTATTCACAACGCTCCAACTGCTGGACCCAACCAGATTTCTTGCATCTTGGGAATAAATGCAGACCTCTACTATGGGGCGGTATGACACTGTTCCTTTTCATGCTATCAGCTGATCTAGCTTTCCCGCTGTTACCAGTCTGTCCAGTGGCTCGCCACATACGTCGGTGGACTTAAGACGTAGAGGGGTTGACCACTACTAAGAACAGCTCCAGAAAGCAGATAAAACAAAAGGCAAAAAATTAAGTAAATAAAAGTAAATAACAGGGTGAGAATATAGTAAAATCTGAAAACAAGGTAAAAACCAGACAAGGGCTTTTCTTTTTCTGGATTGCTTTTGAAAGGGGGTGGACAGTGTATTGAAAACACTATTGGTTGGGTTTAGGGAAAGAGGCAGTCTATGAGTTTTATTTTAATGATCCACTGTAGGTGCAAAATCTAAAGCTCCTGGCACAAAAGCACGTCTGAATCTACTTTTATTATTTTAAGAATGGTAAAATGCGCTCGGCGCATGGTCTAACATGGTTGTGCTTATTCTCTTAATGAGTTAAGTGTGTGTTTAGAGCATAAGGTGCATTAAACCAATCAGAGTCTCATCTGTCATTCCCTTTAAGAGTCAGTTGCGTCACGGCATGGTGCATTTACTATTTATATAGCGGACTGTAAGTGGAAAAACTGAACACTTCACTAGAGAGAAAACAGTTAAACAGAGCATCTGCAGCGCGAGGATAAAGAATGAGCCTCCTCCATTCAGCCTCTTTACTTTCTCTTTACTTTACTTTCTCTCTTTACTCCTTTACTTTGGTGGAGTAAGAAACGGTGTTGTACTCACTCCACTGAACACATCCATTAGCCGGCATATTTAATTTCCTTTCTGAGACGCAAAGATTTGCTTCCAAACTATTTCTAAATTCAGTTCTCATCTCCAGAAAAGGAATAAATGAACAATAATAATGAAGTGTGGTCAGAAAACTGAGTTATATCCAAACACACGTCCTGTTCTTATCCACATATGCTGATGCAGACATCTCTAAAACCCCACAGGTGGACAAATATAAACTTGTTTTTATTCAAAGAAATATAAATATACAGATAATAAATAATACTGATAATAATAACATTATAAAAATGCAGATTGTCTTGAACTGAAAAAGCCCCCCGATGTGAAGCATGGAGGCAGTGGTGTTTACATTTCTCTATAAATTAAAAGTTTTTGTAATATTTTAATAATTTAATTATTTTCAACTGTACAGATATTTGTGTATTGCTGTATGTCCTATGTGTATTCAGCAGTGTGTTCGTGTTTTAGAACTGCATAGGCTCTTAACTAATCCGCTCTGTGCTGGACTTTAAACCTTTTATTTGGTCAATGGTGCGGTCTATTTTAGTTCCTGAAAATAGCAACACACCAACAATGCGCCTTAACACACCTCGTTTAAAGACCAGCACACCTATGATTCTACGAAGCGGAGCAAATGGATTTGCTATTCTGCGCAAAACAGAAAAATTTGTGGTGCACTGGTCTGAAAATAGCAACAAATCACGCCAAACACATCTTGCGCCTTATTGCACCGGGTGAATCAAAGAGCCTTTTCAGTCAGTTGACAGCAGCCTCTGTTGGATAAACGTGAGAACAGCAGGCAGTCGCAAGAGAAATATGGGGCTCTATTTTGACGGTCCATGCGCAGAGCGCAAAACGCAGGGCGCAAACTCTTTCAGGGTGTGTCAGGTTTTGAGAATTGCGCTACGCTGTTTAAATAGCAAATGCATTAGCGCTCATATGTGCGTCCATAGGCGTTCTGCTCTAAAAAGGAGGCGTTCTGAGGCGGACCGCTGGCGCGTTGCTATTTTGAGAAACTATAGTAGATTTTTCATTAGACCAAAACAAACCCGGTCTAAACTCCACCGCAGAGTTGCGCCTCGCTTACACACTGCTTAATACACACAAGAGAGCAACAGGCAAATATCTTTACATATGAAAAAATGTAAATATTAAGGATATATAGAGGATATAATAAGAATAGATATAGAATATAAATATAAAGGATTAAAATATTACAAAACATATTATTTTCTAGCCTACATAAATATGAAAAATCACTGCTTTTATGTCTTCTTCATCTCGGGAGGCTTTTTCAGTTCATTCATAACAATTTGCTTTTGTATAATGTTATTATTATTAGCAGTATTATTTATTATATCCATATTTATATTTGTTTTATTAAAAACAAGCTTAGATTTGCCCACCTGTCAGGTTTTAGACCATATGGGGCACAGCATGTGTTTTAGGATATAACTCAGGTTTTTGAGCACACTTTGTTATTATTGTTCATTTATTCGTTTGCTGGAAATTAGAACTGAATTTAGAAATAGTTTTGAAACGAATATTTGCGCTTAACAAATAAAAGTATTCATTTATAATTAATAATCAGACTAATTGATGTCTGTGCGTAAAGGTTTCCCTATCCAAGAGCGAAAGTGAAAGTGATCCATTATCTCTCATTCTTACGCAGTAGATGCTCTGTTTAACAGTTTTCTGTTAATAAACTGTGAACTGTTTGCTTGTGAAATGCTCAGTTTTTCCACTTAGACTTACTTTACGTCCTGTAAATAGGGAATGCGCTATTGGCGCGACGCAGCTGGCTCTTAAAGGGAATGGGAGATGAGACTCTGATTGGTTTATTCTTAAAACACACCTATAACTCATTAAGAAAATAAACTCAACCCTTTTAGACCATGCGCCACGGCGCAAAGCAGATTTCCCGTCCTTAAATTAGCAAAAACGCGTCCTGACACGCCCTGAAAGCATTTGCGCCCTGCGTTTTGCGCTTTACGCATGGACCGTCAAAATAGAGCCCAAAATGTTTTTCAAAAATAAAGAACTGCTTTTATTCTAGGCCAGGGGTCATCAAACTTGTTCCTGGAGGGCCGGTGTCCTGCAAATTTTAGCTCCAACCCTAATTAAACACACTTGAACCAGCTAATCTAGGTCTTACTAGGTATACTTGAAACACTCAGGCAGGTGTGCTGAGGCAAGTTGGAGCTAAACTCTGCAGGCATACCGGCCCTCCAGGACCAAGATTGGTGACCCCTGTTCTAGCCGAAATAAAAAAAATAAGACTTTCTCCAGAAGAAACAAAATATTAAAGGAAATTCTGTGAACAATTCCTAAATCTGTTCAACATAATTTGGGAAATATTTGACTAATAACTCTGAAATAACTCTGAATTTGACTGTACATATTGAGCTCAATACTAGTACAAGCACCAGTCAGTGATGCTTGCTTTAGGTTTACTCAGCTAAATATGAGTTGTTGTTTCTTCTGCTTTCGCACAAACAAACAGCAGAAATCTGTGATGTGTGTAGCAGGAATAAAGAGCGTTTTCGGCAGCTCGTCTGGAAATCAGCGGCACATATAAACACGGTGCGGCTTCTGCATTATGCATCGGGATGTTGAACGTACTTTTCTTCCCGCAGCACCACAGCAAGCTTCTCATTTTCTGTGACAATAAAAAAGTGAGCGCGGGCTGAGACTGATGAAAAACACGATTGCTCCTGATATCTCCTCAGCCCCTGATAAAGAGCGATTGTGCCGTTTTAGGGAATGGGATTTTGCGCATCATAAAATGGTAGTTTCATATGATGGAACTGGCTTTTTGGAGATATACTTTGAAATACAAATGCTGACTTTTGACTTGCGTGTTGTTTTCCCATGGTGGAGGATATTGAATGATGTTTAGCAGAGTGTGTTTGTTGTTGTTTGGTGTTTTTCTGATTTATTTCCTGTGATTGCTGCAAATGCACTGGAAAAGAAGCTGTTTTAGTGTTAGTCAATTTCAGAAATCATTCCAAATCAATTACTAATCATTGCATTAAAGGTGAAATCGAGACTTAAAAACAACTTAAAGGTGCAGTAGGTGATTATTTTTTGAAGCATTTGTTGTTGTGCTGGTTGAAAGTCTTTTCACAGTCTAATAGCAATGATTAAGGTAAATGGTCTAAATCAGGGTTTTTCAGAGTCTAAGACAGTGGGCCTCCCTTTTGACACAACTTATCCATTGGCGCCCCCCTCCTCCCAAACACGCATGCGCACACACACACACACACACACACACACACACACACACACACACACACACACACCACACACACACACATATATATATATACAGTACATATAAAGACACAGACAGATGTCAGACTGTTAACTCACTTTTATCATCATTTGCATGAAAGTGCAATTATTTACAGAGTAATAACAAGTATTTTAATATAACGTTTTTTAAACTAGGATGATGGTTCAATATAAATAGAACAGATCCAAGAACTGTCCATCCCAGTCAAAACAGTGGAAGTTTAGCGGGTCTCATGCTGTCATTAGCCAAAATATCTTGACAAACCACACATAAAGGTCGTGGTTCATGAGCTGGTCCTGTCCACGTAAATCCTAAACTCAAATACTGATCATCATATCGTCGTCTTTTGGGTTTAAGCCCTGAACTTGAAGGCTTTTGTGGTGAGGGGGCGTGGCCGAGAGCCGTGGGAACGGAGTGAGGCCACCGCGTAAGTGGATACACCTGCGGTGCGCACCTGCCTCGGATCCCACGGAAGGAGCTCTGGATCATAAAAGGAGGAACGAGGGCAGAGGAAGGCGAGAGAGGACCGGGCCCGGACATATTTTACTTTTGCTTTCAGTTTGACGGCAGTCTTCGTGAGGAGCTGCCGTCCGTTTGTTTTGGTTTAGACGGCAGCCTCCGTGAGGATCTGCCGTCACTGTTATTAATAAATCATTTTAAAACTGCGTTGGTTCTCCGCCTCCTTCTTCCCGGCGGCCAAAGGGCCGTGAACTTCATTACAGCTTTGAATCGGGGGGGTCTTAGAAACCGATCCATTGTATTAGCAGGCATATACCTGTATGGCGGGCTTGCCAAACAGAAGCAAATTCACAGCTATGGCCTTCTGGGTAAAAAAGGTTTTCTTATTTTTGACGTATTATTATTTTTTGCTTTGTTTAATTAAAACGTTTAAATATAATAAAAAGTACATATTATAATTAAACTTAATAATTATATTTTTATTATATTATATTTTTTCCCGCACCTCCCCTGACAAGCTCTGGCGCCCCCCAGGGGAGGCGCGCCTCACACTTTGAAAACCCCTGGTCTAAATGTATTTATATGTATTTTTTCAATTACTCAATTTTCTCATGACTCAATTAAATAGAGTCGAACCGACATCTCTATTAATTCCGATAAGTAGCCCAAACTGTCTGTCAGCATATGCAGATTTGAGCAGCTGCGCTGCCGTTTGTATGTAGCTCCGCCGACCGCTGTTTGTGCATAGGCGTGCCGCGCGTTCATGAGAGAGAGAGAGAGAGCACGCACACGCGATCGGCAAAAACCTGCTGAATTAAAACTTTTTAAAAACCTGAATTAATATTGGAGTTACCTTTGCACCCTGGAGAAAGGATGAAACAATGGCTGAAGGATTTCTCATAGATGTTCTGTTTTAAAACTATTTTAGCTTCACGCAAAGCTGATGTAACGTTGGATGTTGTTGTTACAAACGGGTTATATCTTTACAGAAGTGCTGCTCAGCCACTAAAATCTTCCGGTGAAAGATTGATGTGACTATTTACAGTTTCATACAGTTTCTTTACACCATCGATAATGTAGATTTTAATTAGTTTAACAACAAAACACAAGTAAATAGCGCTATTCCGCCTGGTCTCTCCCTCTCCCTATATTGTTTACCATATTATTGTTTACCTATATTGTTTAACTCTAAATATTCACTCTGAAATAGCATGTCAGTTTGGCTTAGTAATAAGTGTAATTCCTGCACGCTGCCGGACAAGCACTAGTCGCTTTTAACACATGAGAGAAGGTTCTGCTGTCATCTTCAATGTGCGCGTGCTCGTGTTTTAGGAGGCGTGGCTCTGGACGGCAGGCTCTGTGATTCGAAGATTGATGCTAAGCTATTAGCATTGTGAAAGATCACCTACTGCACCTTTAAAGCAAACTAAACAATAATTAAAAAATTATAATGTTTTCCCAACAGTTTAGCTTTTAAAACAATGTCTATACATTGTTTAGTATCAAATCATGTTCATGTTTACTTTATGATCATGTTTTACTTTATCAAAAATATTTTGAGTGCTATAAAAGGTCATTTTTTAAATGATTGCATGCACTGCAAAACTCAAAAGTCAAATTAAGCAAATAAAAGTGTATTTTACTCAAATATTAGTGAAAGTTCATTATGCTTAAACAAAAACAGTAAAAAAGGAAATACTAGTAAAAGCTTTCTAGTTTTTACCTGCTGTTTTTCTGGTTTATTTATAAATAAACCAGAAATTTCTAAGTAAAACTAATAGTAAAAAAATTCCTGCCAGATTAGCCTTTAAACAATGTTTGTACTGTACTGGATCATGTTGTACTTTATCAAAATTTAAAAAAAAAATGGCATATACTGTATTTGATAAACATGAAAGGTCATTTTTCTAATTATTGTATGCATTATTAAACTCAAAAGTCAAACTAAGCAAATAAAACAAGTTATTTCACTCAATTATTAGTGAAAATGTATTATGCTTAAACATAAACAGTAAAAAAGAAAATACTTGTAAAATAACTTTTCTGGTTTATTTATAAATATAAATAGATATTTATAAACCAGAAACCTTTCCCAGTACCGGGTTGCAGCTGGAAGAGCATCCGCTGCATAAAACAAATGCTGGATAATGATAAATGAAGGGACTAAGCTGAAGGAAAATGAATGAATTAAACCAGAAATTTATAAGTAAAACCTATAGTAAAAAAATGGTTTCCTGACAGATTAGCCCTTAAACAATGTCTGTACTGTACTGGGTCCTGTTTTACTTTATCAAAACAATTAAAAATAATTACAAATACTGTATTTGATAACCATGAAAGGTCATTTTTCAGATTATTGCATGCATTGTAAAACTCAAAAGTCAAATAAAAAAAATGAAACAAGAATATTTTACTCAATTATTAGTGAAAGTTCAACAAAAAGAGTAAAAAAAAATTTTTATTTTTTTTTCCTTGTTGGTTTTCTGGTTTATTTTATGATTGCTGCAAATACACTGAAAAAAAAGGTTTTCTAGTAAAGTAGTCCAGAAATCATTTAAAATAAATTATTAATCATCGAATTAAACATGACATTTTGACTTTAAAAACAACTCAAAGCATAAAGTAAAAGAAATGACAATAATTTTGGGCTTTTCCAACATATTAGCCTTTGAATAATGTTTACACTGTACAATTGCATATAGCTGAGTGTCATGAAAGGTCTTTTTTTTTTTAAATCAGTGCATGCACTTTAAAACTCCAAAGTCAAATTAAGCAAATTAAACAAGTTTATTTTACTCAAAAATTAAATGAAAGTTCATTATGCTTAAAGAAAAACAGTAAAAAAAGAAAATACTAGTAATAGCTATTTTTTACTGTTGTTAAATCTGCAAATAGATTGGAAAATATATTAATTTCAAGTGTTAGTAAAGTTCAGCGGTTCATTTTGGTGTGGCGACCCCTGATAAATAAGGGACTAAGATATCTCATATTTCATTTATTCAGTTAATCCATCTGTTACTTTAGGAAATCACTTTTTTCCTACTTCGGGATCACTGAAACAAATGATTCATAGGATTTACTCAATATAGAATTTAAGGTACGTGATTACAAGCAATGGGTTGAATTTAAACAAATATTCTAATATTACTATTTACACTGTTTATATTGCGAATGTTACTAAATTTAATGTTTGTTTAAATTAAAAAAAAAATTAACCACTTACCTTTTATTTATATTTAAAAAATAGTATATTCAATTCAATTAATAATTTTTAACTAAGACGTCAGGCTAACTAACATGTGAAGCTTAGAGGTTAAGATGCTCATTGTGCTCAAGCATAACAGCACATGAAACAACACAAAAATGTCCATTTTTTAGAGCTTTTTCTCATCTAATAGGCTTTCCAGTGCAATTACGGCTCTTTAGAAGCAGGTAACCTTTAGATGATTTCAGATGTGAGTCATCCTCGGCTAATTTTAGCTGCTGTGCACGCCTAACTTGATTGGACTTGAACAGAAAATTAGATAAGTATGACATAAAATGACAAAATTGTGATGGAATGGACCTTGTTTAGTTTTTTTTGTTTTTTTCTTGCAGATGCAATTAATGCACGCAAGCTCATTCATAAGCTTCAATAGTACTATTGCTTATAGCTAGAATTTAGAATTGCAAATCTCCAGCATTTACCTTTTTTGGCACTTTTACTTTACACTCAAATACAAAAGAAAAAAATATTGCTCAGTATTTTATATCAATATATATTATGAGAGCTGCACAATATTGGAAAAATATAGCACAGCAATATTTTGTTATATATATATTGAGATATGAATGCGATTTCACCACATGACCTTAATAATTCTATTTGTGAAGAATCTGTCATTTTAGTTGATTGATTGGGATGCAATCTCCAAAAATGCAATGGAGCTTTAAAGTACATCAATACTGTGTTTGAATATTCTGCATTCATATAAAAGGCAGTCTAGCTGCTCTACATTTGAATTATATTCTCCCCCCCTCTTTTTCAAATAAAGCCCTATTGAAGAGGAAAATTGCAATGCTAATGCTTGCATCATGTTTGTACAATGTAAAAAAAAAAGAGACTAAAAATATTATATTAAATGGAGAAACTAAAGCTATGCAAAAACAATGCACTTTTTGTTATGAAAAATATTGAAAGCAGTTTTGATATGCTGTGTTTACTCTCTGCGTAGGCTCTATATTTGATAAATGGGTGATTTGCATACATGTAAATGCACTTTGAAAGGAGCTCTAGACTTTAAACCTTGCTTTTATGAAAAGCTACAAGCAAGGCCAAATACAGCTCTAATAAAGAGGCACATTGTGATGCTAATGCATGGTGTTTTTGTAAGTAAAAATACGCCAGAAATATTCTATTGGAATATAAAGAGAAGCCCAAACCATGTTGATGCAAACACCATTGGCATGTTTTACTTTTGAACATGTGAAGTTTTACAAACTAATTTCGAGAGGAGCATGTGATATGATTGACTGCAGCTGGCCACACATCTACATTCATTAGTTAGCCAATCAGATCTATCCTAACTCACTATGCCTAGCTAGATTTACTCCCTTATCTTCGTTTTCCGTAGAAACCCCCTATCCACCCCTTTCTTCTCCTTTCCTCCTTTACTATACGGGAGCTCTCGGGAACCACCTGATCTCGTACTCCCCTCACATGCTCTATGGACCTGGCGGGAGCCCTGGGCTCAACTATCTCCGAGCTCAGGGTTCTCTCCTGGGACAGTTTGGCATCCTGCTAACAGTTGTCAAGCAATATCTAAGTGTGAACTCTTGAAGTATACTTTAACCAACATTTTTGTGAAACCGCAAAAACATACACTGTATAACAATATTTTTTAATGAACAGTTTCTTTATTTAGTGATTTACAAGTGTTTATTCACTCTAATCACTCTAATCACTCTAACGTGACACTTTTGATGTTGAAAATTCAACTCTACAGTTTAACAAAGTGACTTAATTCAAACTACTAAAAAGTGACATTTTTAGTAGTTTGAAATAATGTATAAGAAATAATATCAGAAATAAGTCAAAAAAAAAGTACAGTTTATTACAATGTTTTGTATTGTAAAATACAACACCAACACAAGCAATATAACACTGCGAACTATTAAAGATGTTCATGAAAGTCACTTTTTCAAACTTTTCAAGGTTAACAATTGTTGGAAAAATAGTTTAAGGTCTCTTAACCAGTCTACTCTATATACTAAAGAGTGCTCACAGAATCTCATTTTTAAATACTCGGCCAATCAGGTCATTTTAAGTTTGCTGAACAAACAAGATTCTGTTTCTATTTATTTTTATTTTACTTAGGCCGTACTCACACTAGGTACAGTTGCCTCGAACCAGGCCAAAGCACGATTGTCCCCCCTCCCGTCTCCCCCGACGGCCCGCGCTCACACCACAAATGGGCCTCGGCACGCTTACGTCATCACTGCTGCGCTGTTCAGTGAGAAGCGCTCTCTCACTCAGCAGCACAGTGGAGATTTCTCCAGTTATATCGTGTCAGCCGTTTGATATGCAGTGACATGCAGTCAAATATTTCGCCAAACAGTCCTTAGGGATGCAGGGACATGCAGTCAGATATTTCGCCGAACAGATCCGCCACTTTTGGCGCTCATAAACAATCATAAAGCCCTCGTGCTGCAGGAATGAGGAGGTCTGCTGAAGGTGCAGCTGTGGTGCAGTGAGGGGTTTGCGTCTTTAATAAACTACGGCAGTTTGCGTTCACTGAACAGTAAGAATGATTAATAAATCCATATAAAACACTGCCTTAAAAGTCACGTCTCGCTTTCAGTTTCAGGCTTTGGCGCGTTTTGCACTCACACACAAGCGTACCGCACCAAAGCCCAAGTGAACCGCACTCAGGTCCACCTCTTCCAACCGGGCCAGGGCCGGCCAAGTGAACCGTGCTTGAGCCCGATTCAGCGCACTCACACTTCTCAAACGATCCAGGAAACGGGCCTGGGCACAGTACGGATGGCATAGTGTGAGTAGGCCCTTAGTGACTCAAAATAGCAACGCGCCAGCAATGCACCTCAACACACCTCCCTTTATAGGCCAGAACGCCTGTGGGCGCACATATGAGCGCAAATGCATTTGCTAATTAAACAGCGTGCTGCAAAATGTCAAAACAACTCTTGCGCCAAGCTGAAACAAGCAAACAACAATTGCGTCGCGCCTTGCACCACATTGCACCAGGTGTATGATTGAGCCTTCAGTTCAACCCTGTTAGACCATGCGCTGCGAAGCAAAGGAGATTTTTCCATACTTAAATTAGCAAAAGTGTATTCGGACACGCCCTTAATGCTTTTGTGCCCTGCGCTTTGCACTTTGCGCCTGGATCGTCAAAATAGAGCCCTTTGTCTTGCATGCATGTAAATACACTTTGAAAGGCAGTATTTTCTCTCTTTTTCTCATGAAAAGCTAAAAGCAAGGCCAATGCAACTCTAAAAAAAGAGGCGCATTGTGATGCTAATGCATGCATTGCATTATTTTTCCCCCAGCATGATCCAAAAATTTTATATTGAAGATAAAACTCAAGGCATACACATACAAACATCATGCGGTCTGCAGTCGCATGGCAGAACAGCATCTGAAACTGCTATTTGGGTTTGTACCACATTTAATAAACAACCAAAATAAAAAGTACATCCGTATAGCGTGCATGCATGTAAACACACGTTGAAAGGCAGCATTATCTATTTTTCTCCCATGAAGAGATACAAGCAAGGCCAATAGAGCTCTAATAAAGAGGCAAATTGCGATGCTAATGCATGCATTGTTTTTGTCCTCCTGAACAATGCGCCATAATGGAGCAAATGTTTGAATTTTCAGTAGAAAACGAAGCCACATGTTTGGATGATTACTGTGGGAAAAACTTGAAAGAGGCTTAATTGTACTGTATGCATATGCTAATTACGATGATGGAGAACGATAAGTGTGCAACACATCAGAAAACAGCTTCCTCTCTTTTTCTTTTTTAAAGTTCTCATCTAAAAGCCTCAATATAAGATACCACAAGACGATTGGAGACTTTCTGTACGTCTTATTAAACCAACACAATGCATCTTCATGCAATCAAACGTATGTTTCACGACAGAAATAGCCGGTTACGTGCTTAAAGGTGGTCTTGGTTTTACAGCAGCATATTTAGCAGTGTGTGTGTGTGTGTGTGTGTGTGTGTCAGATTGAAACTTGACTGGTGGTTGATCAAAACCCATAATGACCTTTAAGAAAAGACTGAAGCTTGCTGAAATCTGTTAGGTTTCCTAACATATGCACAGTCCTGTATAGCATCATGCTAATGATCGGTGCGGTGGAAAAACCTGAATCTGAACCCGAATCCATCGGTGGATAAAGGTTAAAATAACAGTTGTGTTTGATTAGCATGTTTCGGTTCACAAATGAGCAGTTCTCGTTTAACCTTGTTTTGATTCCTATTGTATACTCTAAGCTCTTTTTTTTTTGCTGTGAAAAGGTTTATTTGTGGCACGTGGGATCAGTGACCTTTCGGGTTTACCATCTAGTTTCAGGATTAGTTGATGATTAAAGTGGTGAAGGGACAGTTTAATGACGAGTTTCCAGTGTTTTGTTGTGCTAACCGTCATAGATGTTTATTAAATTATAGCAGAGATCACTTGCAAAGAAAGAAAATGAAAAATGTATGCATACAATACACATTATACATCACACACACACACTTTAGATGATGATAAAAGTGGTTTGGGGTAGGGTTGGGCGATGTTGACCAATTTGGCATTGTACGATGCCTAACGTGAAACATCGCGATGGACGATGGCATCATTGTCGTTGGCGGGTGCTGAGAGTTATTGTTAAATATCATTTAATTCATGACAAATTAATTAGCCTACCGTTTTCTCTACCCGACCCACATGTGCTGTTTCTCAATTCCAAGAACGCAGAGAACGGACTTGCGTTTTTGTGGAGACCGGTCTTGCCAGGTGTCCTCGGAAGAACGAACTCAGGAGACCGCGAGGGCAGAGAACGCGTCCTTTGAGAAATGGGATGCTGCGTTCTTCCTGATGGTCATGTGACCTTCACGTGTTTTAAATGGAAATTATTTAAACATTACAGCACTCATACAACGATTTATTGTTTTTCCCCTCTTCAAAATATATACTTTGCATAAAAACATTATAAATATACTCTGCACAATATAAATAAAACTTTCAGCAACGAATTTCAGCAAACAACTCTTAATGTGTTTATTCCTTTATTAAGATGTTCATGTTAATGTTTTCTTTCACCGTTTCATTTAGGGAAACTCCTGAGGTAAATAAGTGATATCTCTAAACTTTAATAATAAATCTAAATAAAATGCAGCGCTTCCCACCTCCAGTCGCAATGACTTCTGGGACTTCCAGAGCGAGTTCGGTGCTCAAGTCAGCATCAGTGCGTCCTTGATATCAAGAACACATCCGGGAAGTTTCACGCGTCCTCCTTACTTGCGGTCTTGAGTATTGGAACTGAACTTAGGCAGCTGATGATGACGTTTCACGAGAACACGAGGACGCAAGACCGCTGAAGAACGCATATTGAGAAACAGCCATGGTCTTTGCTTTACCCATAGCCAAACCATAAAAGTGACACACAAATGACCACCTGTCAATCACTTATTTCCGCAGGACTCTGGCATGAATAGGCCGTGATCTATGTCGTTACAATGGCTTACTCCACAGCTGGTGGAGGAGGCGAGAGTTGGTTTGGAGTTTACTCAGGGCCGGAGTGGGACTCATTTTCAGCCCTGGAGTTTCAAGCCAGACCGGCCCACTTCAGTTCACGACTGATTCCAATTCAGTTTCCAATGACACTAACGCGTCTTTTTCAAGAAAACAACTGCTTTACAAATTGAAATGTTCAACAGCCCTAACAGTATTATATGTCTTAACAATAAAAATGAAAAAAAAAAATTATAATTTTTCAGGTGAGATTCGAACACGGGTCGGCGAAGTTGAATCGCAACATGCTTACCACTAGTCCACAATGACGCTGATACAATGGGAATAAAAAATAAGTATTGACCTGTAACCTGTGAGTGATGGCTTAATCTTTTTCTCCCCTTTTTAGATTTCTGATCAAGTTATGTCAGATTTATTAATGTAGTGAATCATCTTATTTTCATTGAGCAGGTGTATTATTCATTAATATTAATTATTCAAATTCTTATATTCACAAAGCTGCCGCTGTTTGGGGTCGAATCATGATAGTTACATCATCATTAACGTTAGTTAACCTGCAGGCTGCATTTTGCTCACGGGGCTGCGAGAAAATAAATAAAAAGAGCAGCGCTTTGGCAAAATAATGAATAAAAAGAGTAAAGCTATATTAAAACTAATATAAAAATAAAAAACTTTAATCCAGACACATTTATTGAAAATAAACCAATAAGAATGTTAAATGTTAAATCACCAAAATAAAAAGATAAATACTAATTTATATTGAACATGATTCGGTAGTTGTGATTGAAAATCCACCAAATATTGATTTCTCTTCTAAAAAATAATCATATACACCTACATAACATTAATCATATTACACTTACTTAAAACAGACCTTTATATTCGTGATCTCGTGCATTAATTCAGATACTGATGTTTATTTGACTTTGTAAATTGCATATTTTCATCCAACTAAATTTACACATTTGACCTTTTTGTGTTTTTAAGGTTATTATAATTGACTAAAAACAAAATAAATAAATGCATGTAATAAAAAATCTAAATAATATGTTAAAATAAATAAAAAGTATCATAACAAAAAAAATTTAATCTAATAAGAATGCAGGAAAAGTAACCACCAGGTGGCCAGCACTGCAGCCTCACAGCAAGAAGGTTGCTGGCTGGGTCAGTTGGTGTTTCTGTGTGGAGTTTGCATGTTCTCCCTGTGTTGGCATGGGTTTCTTCCGGGTGCTCCCCCACAGTCCAAACACGTTCTATAGGGGAATTAATTAACTAAATTGGCCGTAGTGTGTGTGTGTGTGTGTGTGTGTGTGTGTGTGTGTGTGTGTGTGTGCGTGTGTGCGTGTGTGCGTGTGTGTGTGTGTGTGTGTGTGTATGTATGGCTGTTTGCCAGTTACTGGGATTCTGCTGGAAGGCCATCCGCTGTGTAAAACATATGCTGGAATAGTTGTCGGTTCATT
This sequence comes from Danio rerio, assembly GCF_049306965.1. NCBI lineage: Eukaryota > Metazoa > Chordata > Actinopteri > Cypriniformes > Danionidae > Danio > Danio rerio. Next base: position 61,022,829 of record NC_133181.1, on the reverse strand, counting down.
CCACTGTGGCAACCTCTGAAATAGAGACTGGAGGAAAATGAATGAATGAAAGTACTTACTTTTTGGTGGTATTTTTATATATTTTTACTCAAGCACTGCAGTGAGTCAGAGTTATTATAGTTAACAAGCTAAAATAAAACGAATAACATTCATCTAGACATGCATTAAAAAACTAAACCTAAAAAGAATGCTAAAAACTAAAATTTATAATCAGAATATATTAAAACACGACCTGAAATTGTATTTTTTTAAAGTAAATGTTTGTCATTGTGCAGCATGATCCTGCAGACCACATTTATTTGCTGTTTAGTGCACGACAAACAAATGTGAAGCAAATCAAAACATGCTTGTTGTTGACGTGCAACAGCCCTGACATCTGAAAGTGAAATTAGCAGAGGGTGAGCATGTGGAAATGTGTCAGGTGTGAAAACCAAATGGGCATATGATTTCTTTTTTAGGGCCGAACATCAGTGAGGTGTGAACTGAATGATGCAAGTAATATCACCGCGGTGTTTAAAGTCTGTAAGACCTGCACAAGGTGTGGTTCAAGTGCAACAAACAGCTCAGCTTCAAAGAAACCAAACACAAGTCAAACCAACATATGAAACTAAGAGTGGACTTTATATGCATTGCTATTTTTCAAGATTATTTAAGCTTATTTACCACTGTAAACCTGGATAAACATCTAAGATAACGTAAAATACATCACATTAGAATAATTTCTATATATCATATGTTGGTTTAAAGTAATTAGAACTATTTCACAACCAAGACCTGACATTTGTTAATGTATAATATCTGTACATTTTTAAAGTTTAGGTGAACAAAAATAAAGCTCAAAAAATAAATAAATAAATAAACTAAACACACACTAAACCAACATCTGAAACAAAGAGAGGACTTTATATGCATCACTTTTATTGCTTAATCTGCATTATTTAGACATCTTTAACATTGTAAACTTAGGTAAACATCTAGGATAACATGAAAACAGCAGAAATACAATGGAAGAATCTCTATATATTATATTATATAAGAAACCAAACACACACTAAACTAACGTCTGAAACAAAGAGAGGACTTTATATGCATCGCCTTGATTGCTTTAGTTGCTTTATTTAGACGTTTTTACCACTGTAAACTTGGATAAACATCTAGATAACATGAAAACCGCAGAAATACATCGGAAGAATTTCAGTATATTATATTAAATAAGAAACCAAACACACACTAAACCAACATCTGAAACAAAGAGAGGACTTTATGTGCATCACTTTTATTGCTTAATCTGCATTATTTAGACATTTTAACACTGTAAACTTGGATAAACATACAGCATAACATGGAAAACACAAAAATAAATTGGAAGAATTTCTGTATATTATATTATATAAGAAACCAAACACACACTAAACCAACATCTGAAACAAAGAGAGGACTTCGTGCATCACTTTTATTGTTTAATTTGCATTATTTAGACGTTTTTAACATTGTAAACCTGGGTTAACAACTACGTAGATAACATGAAAACCGCAGAAATACATCGGAAGAATTTCTGTATATTATATTATATAAGAAACCAAACACACACTAAACCAACATCTGAAACAAAGAGAGGACTTTATATGCATCACTTTTATTGCTTAATCTGCATTATTTAGACATTTTAACACTGTAAACTTGGATAAACATACAGCATAACATGGAAAACGCAAAAATAGATTTGAAGAGTTTTTATATATTATATTAAATAAGAAACCAAACACACACTAAACCAACATCTGAAACAAAGAGAGGACTTGATGTGCATCACTTTTATTGCTTCATTTCCATTATTATTTAAATATTTTTAACACTTTAAACTTGGATAAACATCTAAGATAACATGGAAACACAATTAGAATAATTTCTATATATTATATGTTGGTTTAAAATAATTAAAACTATTTCACAACCAAGACCTGACATTTACATTTGTTAATGTATGTGAATATCTGTACATTTTTTTTAGGGTTTAGGTGAACAAAAATAAAGCTCAAAGCTCAAATTAAAGAAACCAAACACACACTAAACCAACATCTGAAACAAAGAGAGGACTTTATATGCATCACTTTAATTGCTTTATTTGCATTATTTAAACGTTTTTAACATTGTAAACTTGGATAAACATCTAAGATAACATGGAAACCGCAAAAATACATTACATTTGAAGAATTTCTATGTATTATATTAAAATAAGAAACCAAACACACACTAAACCAACATCTGAAACAAAGAGAGGACTTTATATGCATCACTTTTATTGCTTCATTAGCATTATTTAGACGTTTTTAACACCTCAAATTTGGATAAACATTTAAGATAACACGGAAAAACGCAAATTTACATTACATTGGAAGAATCTCTAAACATCTAAGATAACATGAAAACACCTAGCAACCTAGCTTTCCCATGTGGTCTCCCATCCAGGTACTGACCGGGCAGCCCTGCTTAGCTTTAGTTGGCGACCATGTGAGAGTTGCAAAGAGCGAGCTGCCGGCTTGTTTGATCGGGTAGTTTGATCAGGACACCCGTTTAATCGGGCAAGCCACAATGTTTACAGCAAGATCAAATAAAATACATTTGTGGTCACTGATAAATACATCATCGATGGGTACAGAGCCAATGTTTAGGCAAGGCAAGTTTATTTCTATAGCACATTTCATACACAGTGGCAATTCAAAGTGCTTTACATAAACAGGAATAAAAAAGACAAGTTTAGACATAAAATGCAGACAATAAAAATTATTAAAAACAAATAAAAAATTAAAAAATGTGTTAAAATAGGTTATAAAAGAATGAAAAAGAAAATTAAAAACATAATAGTGCGATCTGTCGGACGCAGCACAGTGCTCATTCAGTAAAGGCACAGCTAAACAGATGTGTGTTCAGTCTTGATTTGAATGTGTCTAATGTTGGAGCACATCTGATCATTTCTGGAAGCTGATTCCAGCAGCAGGGGGCGCTGTTAGTTGCTGAAAGCTGCTTTGACTGAACTCTTGGAACTTCGTTTATATGATCCTGAAGATCTGAGTGATCTGTTGGGTTTGTATTCAGTGAGCATATCTGTAATGTATTGAGCTCCTAGGCCATTTAGTGATTTATAGAGCAGTAATAATACTTTAAACTCTATTCTGAATGTAACTGGGAGCCAGTGTAGAGACCTGAGGACAGGTGTGATGTGCTCTGATTTTCTGCTTCTAGTCAGAATCCTGGCCGCAGCGTTCTGGATGAGCTGCAAGTGTCTGACTGTCTTTTTAGGAAGACCAGTGAGGAGTCCATTACAGTAATCCATCCTGCTGCTGATAAAAGCATAAACAAGTTTCTCTAAATCTTCACTGGAAACAAAGCATCTGATTCTTGCAATGTTTTTGAGATGATAGTATGCTGATTTACTGACTGCTTTGACATGACTATTAAAACTCAGATCTGACTCCAGAGTCACACCAAGATTCTTGACCATGAGAGTAAGCTAAGAGTGTGACCCCTACAGTGCGTAGGACCAAGGACATGTAAAGTTAGAGGACCTTCTAATATCAGAAAACTCAGAAGCCACTTTACTTGCATCGATATCAACGTGAAATGTTTTTAAAGTTTGAATATTTATAAATAAGTCATATTAGCTCTGATTTTTATTTGTGTTTAAAGTGTAGGAGTGCAATGAAGCTGATTTAAAATGTGTATTTTTTTTGCATATACAAACTGGAAGCTAAAATGTACGAATGTATGTATTCTGATATATATTTTTAAGCGGTTCCGCTCCGGCCTTTTTGAGCGTGCGTGCATCTGTGGAAATAAGCCTTTCCTAAAACGTCTCGGGCAGAACTGTAGCTAACCACATTGAGTCTACTTTTAAAAAAGCTGTGCTTTAAGTAAAACTACATTTCTTCCTCTTGAATTAAAGAGAAAATCCGGCAGATAGTGCCCCGCGCTTTTAAAATGAAATTAAAAATGCAGTCTTTGATGTTTTCCCCTCTTTTTCCCCTCTCGCATGCACATTTTTTTCCCTCTCGTTTCCATGCTTTTCTCTTTGGTTTGTTCCAAATTCCGAACCATCTGTGGGTATGTGATACTTCTCTTCAGTACAATGAGCCTGGGCAGGGAGGCAGTGTTTCCCATAATCCTCCAATTCATTCAACTCTCACATCATATCATGCAAATGGGGCTTGCTGTCTCAGGACCCGCAATCCTGTTCCAACCGTATGCCTGAGCCGTGCGCGATACAACAAATTTATTATGCATGCATCGCACTAGGCTTATGGTAATAAGGTATTAAATTAGTGCTGGACATTATTGCTCCCCCAGATCATTTCTGTTTCAGAGATTTTTCATAAAAGACATTGGATGTGAAGGGAAACAGATTGGAAGCCAGATGAGGTGACGCTCGTTGCTGGATTTGACATCTCGCGCTGCGGCGTCTTTTTTCAGCCTTTTTAAGCATCACTTTGGACAAACGGTCACAGTAGAATTTTCCTCTGCTAAATCGATGCGAAAATGAAACTTGTCAGCTAAGAAACGACCAATTTTGACCTGAGACGTGGCGCGTGTAAATGCGGATTGGACCTGTCGGTTTGCGTCAATGAGTCGTCGTGGAGTTGCATTTTGCCAGTGTAATCCCAAATAGTCTTTTCGTAATGGAAGAGAGCGATTGGGAACACACAAACACTGAAGGCATCAGCACAGATAACGGCTTGCTTACCTCACGTGATATTTATCTACACTCTCAGGAATAAAGCAACAAAACATGTCACCTTTTCACTTTTGCATCTTACAGATGGTAGTTTAAAAGGAACATTTTTGTACCTATAGAGTACACTTGTGTGTCTTTAAGGTACTTTGAGATCATTGTCAGCCTGTAGGGTCGAGGGACCCTATATGCGAGATAAAAAAAAAATTGGGCCCACTGGTGTAAAAACAAAAGCACAAAAAAAACACAATTCCATTATTTAATTGTATACATTTTTATTAACTGTAACATATTTAACCTATAATAAAATAAAATAAAATATTTACTCATATTTAAACATAAGTTTGCAGGTACTGCAAAGTATAATGTATTATAGCAGAACACACCTTTACTCTGAGCTTGCTTTTCTTTCTCTGTTTTTCTTTTCTTCTTTTTTTTTCAGCTCCGGAAAGATGCCGTTTGGACACCATTTTATTTCAAATTAAAATTAGATTAATATAAGTTAAAAATAGCAGCGACACTTGTGCTGTTATATTACTTAAGAGTTTTTGGGTTAATATTAAATGTGAGCGATTTAGAGAGATACAGTTGAAGTCAGAATTATTAGCCCCCTTTCATTTTTTTTTCTGTTTCAAATATTTCCCAAATGATGTTTAACAGAGCAAGGACATTTTCACAGTGAATCTGATAATAGTCTTGATTTATTTCGGCTAGCAAAAAGCAGTTTTACACTTTTTAAAATCCATTTTAAGGACAAAATTATTAGTCCCTTTAAGTATTTTTTTTCTCGATAGTCAACAGAACAAACTATCATTATACAATAACTTGCCTAATTACCCTAACCTGCCTAGTTCACCTAATTAACCAAGTTAAGCCTTTAAATGTCACTTTAGGCTGTATAGCAGTGTCTTGAAGAATATCTAGTCTAATATTATTTACTGTCATCATGACAAAGATAAAATAAATCAGGTATTAGAAATGAGTTATTAAAACTATTATGACCAGAAATGTGTTGAAAAAAATCTGCTCTCAGTTAAACAGAAATTGGGAGGCTAATAATTCTGACTTCAACTTTGTGTGTGTGTGTGTGTGTGTGTGTGTGTGTGTGTGTGTGTGTGTGTGTGTGTGTGTGTGTGTGTGTGTGTGTAAACCCCTGTTTATTTTTTTCCTAAATTTCCCCAAATTTCCCCAATTTCTGTTTAACAGAGAGATTTTTTCAACACATTTCTAATCATAATCGTTTTAATAACTCATCTCTAATAACTGATTTATTTTTTCTTTGTCATGATGACAGTAAATAATATTAGACAAGATATTCTTCAAGACACTTCTATACAGCTTAAAGTGACATTTAAAGGCTTAACTAGGTTAATTAGGGTAACTAGGCAGGTTAGGGTAATTAGACAAGTTATTGTATAACACTGATTTGTCCTGTAGACAGTCAAAAAATGCTTAAAGGGGCTAATAATATTGACCTTAAAATGGTGTTAAAAAATTAATAACACAAATATACAAAACAAAATAAAACAAGATTTTCTTCAGAAGAAAAAATATTATCAGACATACTGTGAAAATGTCCTTGCTCTGTTCAACATCATTTGGGAAATATTAAAAAAAGAAAAAAAAATCACAAGGGGGGCTAATAATTCTGACTTCAACTATATATATAATAATATATATAGCTAATAATATATATAGCTAATATATATATATATATATATATATATATATATATATATATATATATATATATATATATATATATATATATATATATATATATATATATGACGCAAAATTATCGTTTCCATTAATGACTGATTTGGGGAATTAGGGTACAGTGGGTTGTTGTGTTTAGCGAAGTTTTGCACTTGCAAATATTTATGAATAATTGGACCGAGGTAATTTTGTTTACTTTGAAGTTGCTCAAATGAAGGAAATATTTGATCAATAAATATGTCAAATTTTATTTACAGTCATCGAATCCTGTATTTTTAAATGAGGGAGCAAATGAAGGACTTTTTTTGTGATGGGACTTTACAGGGAGCCAGCTTGCCAACCAAAAAACCAAACGTTGACAGTATGTGAAACTACTGGATTGTTTAATAGATCAGGCCGTATAGTAGGTAAAGGAGAAAATAGTAAAGCTGGTATTTTTATTTCTAAGAATGTAATGTACACTATATACAGAGTGTCATCATATACAGAGATTTGTCTATGTTAAAGGGATAGTTCACCAAAAAATAAAGATGTTTTGCCCCTTCACTTGTTCCAAACCAGTTTTTGCTTCTCTTTAACACAAAAGAAGATTTTTAATTTTTTTTTAATAACGCTGAAAACTTGTAACCATTGACTTTCAAAGTATGGAAGCAATTATATTTCAGCACCTCCGGTTGACTTGGTGGAAAATAACAGCATATTGCATTTCAGTCTTGAAAGCTGCCTCAATGTATGCGGGTGCAACCGAAAATGGACAGTATCGGCCTCCAAAATATTTTAATGAGCATAATCATTTATTTTCTTTTGACTTAGTGCCTTATTGATTAGGGGTCGCCACAGTGGAATGAACCACCAACTACTCTAGCATATGTTTTATGCAGTGAATGCCCTTCCAGCCACAACCCATTGCTTTGAAACACCCATACACACTCATTCACAAACACACTACGGCCAATTTTGTTTACCCATATTCCCCTATAGCGCATGTGTTCGGACTGTGCTCACTCCTATTTCTGTCATCAATCTGGCAGCCTCAATTTGTGTTGTATACGCATTTTGAATTTGGACTGCAATTCCTAGTTCGTCCAATAGGTGTCAATCCTACATACTGCACCTTAAAAAATGTCCCAATGGATGTTCAGATAGCACATTGCTTTATTTCTTCTGCTAATGGCATCCCACAGAAGCTCTATAAATCACTGTAGATCATGAATATGCAGCGTTTATCAATCACGGTGCTGACGCTGATTTATTAACGCTCCTGTCACATTATACATTCGCTTATGTGCTACTCTACACAACAATGCTGTGATTCTCCAAAGAGTCTTTTTACCTCATTATATTTTTATGACAATCACACAATAACAACAAGAGGAAATCCCTTCCTCGTCCCGCGGCAGCAGCGTGTAAACACTCATTATAAGAGCAGAGTTTCCTCAGGAACACAACGCTTTAGTCGACGTCTTGTTTAGCAGTGTTTTCTCCTGGAGAAAGGGATTCACGTGGCCTTTAGTAGAAAATACAGACCTCCCCACCACAGAAAGGGGATTTTTTCGGCAGCACTTTACAATGAGGTTGAATAACTTAATGCATTTACTAACATGAACAAACAATGAGCAATGCATTTAATACAGTATGTGTTCATGTTTTATAATGAAAATACATTGTTAGTTCATGTTAATGCAGGGTGTCCACGGGGTCTTAAAGTGTTAGAATGTCTTAAATTTTAAAATAAAAGTCTTAAATTCACTGAATTATTGTCTTATTTATATATATATATATATATATATATATATATATATATATATATATATATATATATATATATATATATATATTTTTTTTTTTTTTGTTAATAATTTTTTTCTTCTCAAAACTTTGTTCAAAAGTCTTGTCATGGATCCCAGTTGTAAGAGCAACAAATAATAACTTAACTTAGTTAATCATTTGGAAAAGTGTCAGAAGGTGGATTTTCCTGATGAATCATCTGCTGATTTGCATCCCAATTATCACAAATACTGCAGAAGACCTACTGGAACACGCATGGAGCCAAGATTCTCAGAGAAATCAGTCAAGTTTGGTGAAGGAGAAATCATGGTTTGGGGTTACATTCAGTATGGGGGCGTGCGAGAGATCTGCAACATCAACAGCCTGAGCTATCAAGACATTTGTGCTGCCCAAACCACAGGAGAGGGACAATTCTCCAGCAGGATAGCGCTCCTTCTCATACTTCAGCCTCCACATCAAAGCTCCTGAAAGCAAAGAAGGTCAAGCTGATCCAGGATTGGCCAGCCCAGTCACCAGACATGAATATTATTGAGCATGTCTGGGGTAAGAAGAAGGATGAGGCGTTGAAGATGAACAAAAAGACTCTCGATGAACTCTGGGAGTCCTGCAGGAACGCTTTCTTCTTCATTCCAGATGACTTTATTAATCAGTGATTTGAGTCATGTCAGAGATGTATGGATGCAGTCCTCCAAGCTCATGATGGAGTCAGACACAATATTCATTCTGTCTCCACTGCAGCAGGACTTTATATTCTATACTGGACATTATTTCTGTTCAGTGATGAGACTTTAGTCTAAGCAGAGTCAGACCTTACTATCCTGATGAAATCAGTCAAAATCAAGACATGATCATATTTAATTGAGCTCAAATAAGCAAAATCTAGAAGCCTTTTCCTTTTATATAAGCCACTTCTGATAGCAATTGATCAACTAGAGAAACTGGGATAGGCAACAAGACTTTTGTCAGGTAGTTTATGTATACAACTAAGGTTTGCTTGTTTTGACAGATTATTTAAAATATGCGGCAAATATAATTCAAGTAATTAAAATTTTTTGGATAGGGAAAGTGAACCTCTTTCGCACGGGAAATTTTTAGTCTTTAGCACTGTATAAATCTGAAATTTCATTCATTCATTCATTCATTTTCTTTTTTGCTTAGTCCCTTTATTAATTGGGGGTCGCCACAGCAGAATGAACCGCCAACTTATCTAGCATGTGTTTTACACAGCGGATACCCTTCCAGCTGCAACCCATCACTGGGAAACATCCATACACACACTCATACACTAGCACACCCAATTCACCTGTACCACATGTCTTTGGACTTGTGGGGGACTCCAGAGCACCAGGAGTAAACCCATGCCAACACAAGGAGAGCATGCAAACTCCACACAGAAATGCCAACTGACCCAGCCGGGGCTCGAACCAGCAACCTTCTTGCTGTGAGGTGAACGTGCTACCAACTGCGCCAATTTTATTCATAATTATCAAAAAAAAGTTTTTTAAATGTCCTAAATTTGACTTTGTGAAACCTACAGAAACCCTGTAATGATATCAAGCATGAATTTGGGTTAAATAAAGCACTAGTAAATGTTTAACTATGATTAATAATTGCTGTACATATATTGTTCATAATTAGTTCATGTCAGTAAATACAGTAACTAATGAAACCGTATTTTAAAGTGTGACCTTTTTTTCAGGCCACCAGGTTGAGTTTTTAGGGTCACAAAAGCCTAGATATGAAACTATTACGAGTTTCATAACATTCTTTTAAGTGTTCTTTGTAGAAGTGACGCCTCTGCGAAAAACATCTCTGAGAATGATCGAAGTAGATAAGATATTCACTTTATTTTGCAATGCAGCAGTAAGTTAAGACTTTTGAGGCCATATTGACAAAATATATAAAGTTAAAGTTAGCTACTAGCTTGCCAATTTAGGAGAAAGTCTTCAAAAAACGGGCATGTAAGTTCTTTATTTTAAAGGTGCAGTAGGTGATCTTCCTAAATGCTAACCGGTTAGCATAATATCTTTAAAACACAGTCCCTCCTAAGAAGGGGTGTCGTTAAGGTTTTAACAGTATTACTACTTTTATCAATACCACTTATCGGTTCTGTACTTTAACGGTTCTCTTGTCGCTACTTTTTGTGAAAAACAAAAAACAAATTGAACAGAATTAACAACACTTTATTTTATTATAACGTTTTTAATATAAAATTAAACAAAACCAATAATTGTAAAACAAATAAAAATAGAATTTTCCTGTAAAAGACAGCCTGATCTCACGAGAAAACGTATTTTACGTTTTGCCAGTTTAGTGGCTAATTCGTACAAATTCATACGAGTTCAGTCGTACGAAATTGTACGATTTTAAAAAGGAGGCGTGGCACTCAACCCCACCCCTAAACCCATTGGGTTTTGAGCAAATTGTTGTAAATTGTACAAATTAGATCGTACGATCATACGAATTAGCCACTGAATCAAATAGTTACAAATTTCCGTGAGATGGTGTTGTTAAAGAATGTACAATGGTTTGAAGGGCAATGACTCTCAGTTTTTAACCTTTCTTCTGGAGAAAAATCAACATGCTTGACTTTTCTGGCGGAAGACGCTATCTTGGTTTGTTGTGAACAGTATTGTGTAGCTGAAAATACCCTCTTTGAGTTGCATGATGCAGTTAAATGAGATAATGTTTATGATTTTTCATTAACGCATTCACATAAATGAGTCAACAGTGTTTTGGGAGTTAACTGTTTTTAATACAGTTTTGGAGCAATGTAAAATACAGTTTTTTTATTATTTCTTAAGCATAGTTAATTATTAGGCTATTCATAGGCTATATTTGTAAATACAGCTGATGTAAAAGCATTTTTTATGTTTAAGGTTTATTTAAGCTACTGTTAAAAAATACTGTTTTCATTGTAACTGAATGTGTGTGTTTATTAAACTATTAATAATATATTAATTTACTGTAGATGATTGACTGCTGGCATAATGATGCGGATGATGTAACGTTAACAGTAGAATCTAGGCAGTCAAAAACTGTTCATTACTTTTCATTGCACTTTAGAATGACGCCTGTTTCACACCGCAAGCGTCAGCAGCGCGTGAGCAGCACGTGAGCAGAGCGTGAGCAGCGCGTATGTCGAGCAGTAGCAGCACGCAGGCGTTTGCCTTTCACACCAGCTGCGTCTGCAGCGCGCAGCTCTTCGGCAGCTGCTGCAGAGATCAACCTATCTCTGTCTATTCTATCTAGTTATCCATGTCTCTCTATATACAAATACATTTTTTTCAACCTTTAACCTGCACCAAGGCCCCTCCTATGCTGTTTCTTTAACCTGCAAATGTTTATTTTACAAATTTTATAGATCAAATAGTGCTGTATGCTTCTCAAGCTAACTTATATGAGAAGTTCTACAGTCAGAAGACAATCGCCTGTGATATCATGTCATTAGTTTTTTGATTATCAGGTTGCTGTAAGCCTATATATAATAATATTTATACAATATAGTTATAATGATATTTATACAGATCAAACCATTGTTACTTTCTCCACTTCAGTGCTGTCCAGCGGCAGAATAACAGCTTATTAATTCATGCTCGTGCAGATGATGAGACGGACAAAAGTAACCAATGCATGCCATTCTTTTACTTATTTTCGTGTTGTCAGATTCACAGTGCAAACAGCTCCCGGTAGGAATAACTCGAGTGAACATAAAACAAAGCCGATTAAAACTTTCTACTTTTTACTGTCATTCAATGTGTTTTGGTCATTATCAATGCACTGTCACTTTAATTGAGCGTGAGCAGCACGTCAAAAATAGACCCAGCTCCGACACTATCGCTGCACTGCTGCTTCAGCGACGCTCACGCCTCGCTCTGACGCGCTGCTGCTGCGTGTGGTATGAAAGCTCTAATCTGTTAACATGGACGCCGAAAACACACGCGCTGCTCACGCGCCGCTAACGCTTGTGGTGTGAAACAGGCGTGATACTGTCACTGAGCCAGATTGCTTGCATTTCTGCTTATACAAGGAAACAACTTGTTGCGTTTGTTGCAACGTGCATTGTCGCTGTTCACTCGGGAACTACAACCCATTTGGTTCACTCCGCAAGCTTACGAGCTGTGTGTGTGCGCGCGAGTCTGTGTCGCAAGCTATGTGTGTGCGCTTAGCGCGAGACTCCACTGAGTGCGCGTGCACACCCGAGAACTGAAGGTTTTTATACTTAACGCTCTCGCCAGGTACACGAGCATTTCTCATGCGAGATTGCCGACTGTACAGACGAATATCAAATATCGCAAATTAGAAACGATTGCTCAGTTAAATTATGCTACTGTAAGTAATGTTTATTCAGAACCGTTAACATCAGAGCTTATCGATATTTCGGTCTTTTTTATTGTAGTACCGATACCGATAAAGTACCAAGTTTTGGTACCCATCTCTAGTCCCTCTGCCATCCAGAGCCACGTCTCCTGAAATCACATACGTGCACACTAATGATGACAGTAGACAACCCACTAGATCACAGGTGTCAAACTCAGTTCCAAAAGGGCCGCAGCTCTGCACAGTTTAGTTCCAACCCTAATTAAACACACCTGATCAAACTAATTGAGTCCTTCAGGCTTGTTTGAAACCTACAGGTAAGTGTGTTGGAGCAGAGCTGGAATTATACTGTGCAGGGCTTCGGCCCTCCAGGAATTGAGTTTGACACCCCTGCACTAGATCATGTCATTCGCCAGTTAAAAAAAACCTTATAGTACTTTATAATCATTCAATCCCCATTGAAAAACTGTATTATAACTTGCACGTTTTCAGTTATGTAGTTAACTAGCAAAACTTGTCATGATGAACAATATTTCATGCATGCTATGATCGCTGGTCTCACTCTCTCACAAGCTTTGTCCTAAAGCCACTACTGTATGCTCAGTGGTTGGCCGGCGGGTTGGAGGAGTTACACTTATTACTAAGCCACACTGACATGCTATTTCAGAGCAAATATTCAGAGCAGCGGTGAACAATATAGAGAGCGCGTCGCAGGCTGTCATTGTTCAAAATTGAACCAATGCGAATTTAAAAGCATCTTCAGCTCAGTAAAGCAGGCTTGGCAGAATAGCGCTACACTGAAAAAAAAATATTCAGAGATGATTGCTTGGATGTACTCAATTTTTTTAACGTTACGTGGCTGTAAACAATTTATTTGGGCTGAATTAAACAAACAAAGTTGAATTTTATTAAATTTAATTTGATTGTTGTTTGCAACAGTTTTGCAGCGTCTTTTTTTGTGTGTGTATTTACTGATGTTTTGTTGTTAAACTAAATATAAATCTACATTTTTGATGCTGTAAAAGGAGCTCATGAAACTGAAAATAGTCACATTAGTCTTTCCCCGGGAGATTTCAGTGGCTGAACAACACTTCTGTGCAGATAACCCATTCATAACAACACAATCTACATCAGCTCTGCGTGACTGAGTTTTAAAACAGAACATGACCTGTCTAATAGAAAGACTTCAACCATGGTGTCATCCTTCCTCCAGCGTACAAAACTAACTCCAACATTGATTCAGGATTTGAACAAGTTTTGATTCACTCATCTGTCACTCATGTCCACATGATCTGCATGAACAGAGGTGCGCAGTTGTACAAATCTACATTTGTCGACAGACAGTTTGGGCTACTTATCAGAATTATGGGAATTGTCGGCCCAACTAATTGTAATCGGATGAAATTTTTTTAGTCTTACTCCTCATCCAGAATATAAAACTGCACATAAACACATTTAGATCATTTACTTTAATCATTACTATTAGCATGTAAAGACTTTCAACCAGCACAACAACACATGTTTCTGAAGACAATCACCTACTGCACCTGTAAATAGTCTAAAAATTAACTAGCTCATAAATGTGTGAAATATTAACAGTACTGAACATGACTCATACATTATTATTTAGTATAATGTATCCTAAAATGACTTAAATCTGCCTTGGAAAAATAATGTAATCTGACTTATTAACTTTATTGATTTATGCAGAATATTTTCCAGCATAAATATTTATTAAACCTTAAAATTTAGCCAAAGAAATAATAATAATAATAATAATAATAATAATAATAATAATAATAATAGTAAACTACTAACAATATCACCTCACATCAAGAAGGGTGCTGATTTGAGTCCCGGCTTGGTCAGTTGGTGTTTCAGTGTGGAGTTTGCATGTTCTCCCTGTGTTGGCGTGGGTTATCTCCGGGTGCTTCAGTTTCCCCTGCAAGTCCAAACACATGTGCTATAGGGGAATTAATTGATCGTAGTGTATGAGCGTTTGTGTATGGGTGTTTCCCAGTACTGGGTTGCAGCTGGAAGGGCATCCGCTGCTTAAAACATATGCTGGAATAGTTGGCATTTCATTCTGCTGTGGTGACTTACAAAATAGAGATTAAGCTGATGGATGATGAATGAATGAACAATAACACTATTGAATGTCATAAATAGGATTGAAAAGTTATTAATATACATTTAAATGAATTCAACTTTGTAAAAACGTTCACATTTGTTTAATAAATCAGTATTATTATAAAAGTGTTAAAAATAACCTTATTATATTGAATAAATATACCAATAATATTCAATTTGCATGATTAATAACTTACTTTACATGTAATTGGTGATAAAGTGTAGACTCTTTTAATAATTACACATTAATAATACACAATACTAAATGACGGAGTGTTAAATCAAACAAAACCATCACATAACATTATTAATGCTGTATTAAACAGGGCTTATTTCTCTTTTGTTTGTATTTTGTGTGTGTGTGTGTGTGTATGTATATATATATATAAATATATATTCTGTGTGTTCTGGTATTTTAATCCACTAAGTGCGTCTCTATTTCTCTCCACACAAGCGCAGCGCGTCATAATAACCCTTATTTCTGTAATTCTGTCGTATTCACTCAGATTAAAGCCCTGCATTAATAATGTTTTCATGACTAATTAATAGTTTGCACCTTGCCAAGAATCGTTTTCTTCCACCACTAATTCTAATTGGTCCAATTAATCATGCAAAAGGTAATTAGCATAGTCAAATGAGACGTGAAGCTTGTTGGTGCTCCGGGGAATTTGCCATGTTTTTTTTTTTGTCCTCTTTTTGATACAAATAAAGAATTAGTCAGGGGTGCTGCTGGACGGATCGCACCATAATGCTAATGAGCGCAGCGCGGGGGAATGACAGACGCTTCACACGGAGATCTGGCAACCCAATACTGAAACACTCAATGAGACATCAACAAACAGAAGAAGTGAAGGAAGAATAAGAGGATGATTGAGAAGAGGAGGAGGAAGTGGTAGAGGAGGAAGAACAAGAGGATGATTGAGAAGAGGAGGAGGAAGTGGTAGAGGAGGAAGAACAAGAGGATGATTGAGAAGAGGAGGAGGAAGTGGTAGAGGAGGAAGAACAAGAGGATGATTGAGAAGAGGAGGAGGAAGTGGTAGAGGAGGAAGAAGTGGAGGGTGGAGAAGGGGTAGGAAGAGGAAGTTGAATAGAAAGAAGTGGTAAATGAGGAAGAAGAGACGGAGGAGAATGAAAAAGAGGAGGAGGAAAAAGAAATTGAGGAAAAATGAGGAGGAGTAAGAAAAAGAAGAAGAGGAGGAGGAGCAGGAGAAAGAGGAAGAAGTGGTAAATGAGAAAGAGGAGGCAGTGGAAGAAGAGGAAGAGATGAGGAAAAAGACGAAAAGGAAGAAATGGCAAAGAAGGAGGAATGGAGAAGAATGGAGGATGGAGAAGAGGAAGAGGAGGATGGAAAAGAGGAAGGGGAAGAAATGGTAGAGGAAGAGGAAGAGAAAGCTGAATAGAAAGAAGTGTTGGATGAGGAAAAGGAGGAAGAAGAGAATGAGGAGGAAGTGGGAGAGGACGAGGAAGAAGAAGTGGATGAGGAAAAAGATGAAGGGGAAGAAGATGAAGATGTGGTCGATGAGGAGTAAGAAGTGGGGTATGGAGAAGAGGAGGAGGAGGATGGAAAAGAGGAGGAGGAAGAGGGAAAAGTGGTAGAGGAGGAAGAAGAAGAGAAAGTTGAATAGGAGGAAGTGTTAGATGAGGAAAAGGAGGAAGAAGAGAACGAAGAGGAAGGATAAGAGGAAGAGGAGGTTGAAGAGCAGGAGAAAGAATAGGATAAAGTGGTAAAGGAGAAAGAGGAAGAAGTGGAAGAGGAGGAAGAGCAAGATAAGATGAAGAGAAGAAAGAGGATGAAGTGGTAGAGGAAGAAGAATGGAAGGAAGAGAAACGAGTAGTGGAAGAGGGAAAAAAGTGGAGTTGAGGAAGAGGAAGAAGTGAAGGAGGAAGAAGTAATAGAAGAAAAATAAATAGAGGTTGCAGAAAAAGAGGAGGAAGAGGAAGATGTGGTAGATGAGGAAGAAGAGAAAGTGAAGGAGGAATAAGTAATAGAAGAGGAAGAGTAGGAAGAGGAAGAAGTGGTAGATGAGAAAGAGGAGGGAGAAGAGAATAAGGAGGAAGGAAGGAGAAGAAGAAGAGGTTGAAGAGCAGGAGAAAAAAATAGGATAAAGTGGTAAAAGAGAAAGAGGCAGAAGAGGAGGAGGAAGAGCAAGAAATGATAGAGGAAGAAGAGAAGAAAGAGGATGAAGTGGTAGAGGGGTAGGAAGAAGAAGAATGGAAAGTAGAGGACGCAGAAGAGGAAAAAGAAAGAAGCAAGCTTGTAGAAGGAGACCCAAAACATCTGACCAAAGTTATACAGTTTAAAAGCAAAGCTAAAAAATACCAAGGAAGTGTGTGTCAACTGTAGACTGTCTAGACATTAATAAAAGGATGGTTATGTTTGTTTTTTTAGAGTGTATATAAACTTCTGGTTTCAACTGTATATATAGTTGAAGTCAGAATTATTCACCCCCCTTTGAAAATTTTTCTTTTTTAAATATTTCCCAAATGATGTTTAACAGATTCAGGAAATTTTCACTGTGAGTCTGATAATATTTTTTCTTCCGGAGAAAGTCTTGTTTTATTTCGGCTAGGATAAAAGCAGTTTTTAATTACTAACTCCATCAAGCCTCTTCAGCTGCTCCAGAACGCACAGCACCAGTGGTCTTCAATGAACTTAAAAGAGCACATGTCACTCCGCTGCTCATCCGTTTGCACTGGCTGCCAGTTGCTGCTCGCATCAAATTCAAAGCTCTGATGTTTGCCTACAAAGCGACTTCTGGCTTTGCTCCTTCTTATCTGCTCTCACTTCTGCAGATCTATGTGCCCTCCAGAAACTTGCGTTCTGTGAATGAACGTCGCCTCGTGGTTCCATCCCAAAGAGGGAAGAAATAACTTTCCCGAACTCTCGCACTCAATCTGCCCAGTTGGTGGAATGAACTCCCTAACTGCATCAGAAACGGCAGAGTCACTCGCTGTCTTCAAGAAACTACTAAAAACTCAACTATTTAGTCTCCACTTCACTTCCTAATCTGCAATCTCTGAATATCACACTAACTGTACTCAAAAAAAAAAAAAACTAAAATTTTTACAAAAAATTTACTAAAACAAATTACAAATACTTTCCTTCTTAGACTTTACAGACCTGAAACTTGCCTACAGCACTTATTCATTGTTGCTCTTATAGTTGTGTAAATTGCTTCCTTGTCCTCATTTTTAAGTCGCTTTGAATAAAAGCATCTGCTAAATGACTACATGTAAATGTAAAATGTAATTTTTTCTCTACTATTTTAAGGTCAAAATTATTATATATATATATATATATATATATATATATATATATATATATATATATATATATATATATATATATATATATATATATTTATTTATTTATTAAAACAGCTTTCTCAAATGGCAAAAAATACCACATTTGCAATATTCAACAGCAAAATCGCATATTTATTATCTAGCCTGTGATATAATTTCAATTAGCGTCCAGCTTATTGCATCCACAGCCGTGTAGAGACTGAATCTGTACATGCACACTTTTCAGAGCGGCTCAGTTTGAGATTGAAAGCAACAGAGCGTGATCTTATTTCTTTATTTCTGTTCTTGTTTATGGCGGCGCGCTGGAAAGATGGAGAACAGGTCCAGCTCCTCATCCGCTGTCAGCTGTGATTGGCACGAGTCTGGCAGCTTATTTATTTCTCTGGGCTTTGATCAATACACAGGAGTTCTGCTAAATTGCCTCCATTGCTTATAGCTCACAGAGAGAATGAGGAGCCGGACTCCAACACGCCGTCAGAAAGCACTAGAACACAGCGGAGACCCAAAATAGACAATAAATAGACAGAAGAATATAGGACGGCTCAAACCTTCACTTCAGCTTTGAAAAGGAAAATGCATGCATGAATGTATATGACCGCTAAATAGTGAAGCATTAGGAAGATGTTTACTGTATATTAGATTATGTAAACGGTAAAACATTTAGAGAGCGCTTGATGACCTTTATTAAATATGTGTTTGAGTAAAATGCTAATACTTTTTGTAGTCTATAAAGGTCTGACAGCATTTCTTGCAATTTTAACAATATAGTTGATTCTGCTGTGGAGATATAGGTTCATTCTACTGTTGAGACCTCTGTAATAAAGACTAAGCTGTAGGAGAATGAATGAATGAATGAATGAATAATAACAATATTGAATGTGACAAATAAGGATTAAAAGTTATTAATATATATTTAAATTAATTCACCTTTGTAAAAAAAAAGTGGTCCCACTTTATATTAAGTGGCCTTAACTAATATGTACTTACATAGAAATTAATAGTTTGTTACAATGTACTTATTGTGTAAATACATGTATTTACTGTGTACTTATGCTTGATTAAATACAAGTATGTAATTACATCTGTAATTAACTTTTGTAAATACACTGTTGACCATCCCTTACACCTTAACCCACCCTTAAACCTACCCATGCCACCAAACCTGTTCATAACCCAACCTCTATTCCAACTCAAAAGCACCACAAGTGTTCTCAAATACATTATAAACACAGCAAGTACATTGTAGTTATTTTTTTTTTCATGTAAGTACATAGTAGTTAGGGACACTTAATATAAAGTGGGACCAAAAAAGTTATATAAAAACAATAAATTATAAATATAAAACACATTTGTTAAATCAATCAATCAATATTAAATTAAAGTGTTAAAATAACATAATAATGTGTTAAATAAGTAAAACAATACTATTAAATTCACATGATAAATAACAGACATTTGCATGTTGGGTGAACCACCACATATACAACCATCCCCACCCATCCCAAAAATCTAGAACTTTTTATTACTTCCATTGAAACACATGTAATTATCTCAAGCAAACATTCAGACAGCACACAAACAAGCTGAAATGTTACTAATATGTCAGTACCTCTGGACTTTTTCTGCTTTTTTTGCTGCAGAGTCACCAATTATATTATCATATAACACATTAAAGTAACTCAGGGGCATTGCTAGAAATAATGGCCATGCACTCACTACCCAAAAACATGTATTTTAATTATTTATTATAAAAAAAATAAAAATAAATAAGTACTCGTGTGATATTGCTCATTTATATATATATATATATATATATATATATATATATATATACATATATATATATATATATATATGAGCAATATCACACAAGTAGCAGTGCGATATGGCTGTATATTAGCACTGGTGGGAGGCGTGCCTTAAGAGTCCCACCAGTGACAATATACAGCCATATTGCACTGCTACTCGTGTGATAATGCATTTATACAACAGTTCGACGGCACAATCGTGTATATAAATAAGAAAATCAAACACGGAGAGTCAAAAAACCCGGGTGCTCTGGTTTCCCCTACAAGTCCAAAGACGTATTATAGGTGAATTGGATAGACTGTATTGTCCATAGTGTAAGTATTGAATGAAAGTGTATGAGTGTTTCCCAGAAGGGCTTCTGCTGCGTAAAACGTGCTGGATAAGTTGGCGGTTCATTCCGCTGTGGTGACCCCAGATTAATAAAGGGACTAAGCCGAAAAGAAAATGAATGAATGAATAATCTAAGCAAGGGCTTATTATGTGGTCCTGGTGCCATCTTGTGGATAGCCAATGTCAATCGTCTGTGGCTAACAGAAATTAAAAATATATGATAAAATAGGCACTATCCTTATAGATAAACTGCATAATTGCAATCTAAACAACTACATTCTCGACTAAAGCCTCAAAGTACATTGTTGTCCAACAGCTGCAATATTTGTCTAACTGTAGTGAGTTTGTTGATCTGCTGTCACTCTGTGGGCGGAGTAATACACAAAGGTGAAGAGGCTGTACAAGTGCTGTTATTGCTATCATCACAACTGCTGTCAGCCAATCAGATTCGAGAACCAGACAGAACTGTTGTATATATATATATATATATATATATATATATATATATATATATATATATATATATATATATATATATATGCATGTATGTATGTGTGTGTGTGTGTGTGTGTGTGTGTATATATATATATATGAAAGTGGTGTTAGTGAGGCCAGCAGGGGGCGCTCAAGCTGTGGTCCGCGTGAGTCCTAATGCCCCAGTAAAAGTGAAGAGGACACTATACTGTCAGTGGGCGCCGTCTTTCAGATAAAACGTAAAACCGAGGACCTGACTGTGAAACCTGAGGTCCTGTGGCTGCCGTCGCACCATCCAAGTGAATGCTACACATTGGTGGTGGTGTGGATATATATATATATTCAATTAATAAATATTTAAAGAGCCCATATTATGGGTTTTTGAAAATTCCCCTCCATGTAGTGTGTAACACAGCTCTAAGTGAAGTGAAGTATCCAGCTAAGGCTTAAATCTGTAAGAATACAGTGTTTAAAACTGTTGATTCATCTATAAAAGAGTCGACTCATAGTGCTTCAAACGAGTCGCCTTGATACCGACTCATTAGGTGTTTCGCCATGACGTACGAACGAAACAAAGTTTTTCACGTGCACGCGCAAACCCGGGAGATTTCAAACCTGAGGCCCCGCCCTCTGACGCAGAAACCCAGACACACACACACACACACACCCACAAACACACGCACACCCACAAACACACGCACACAAACATGCCGGTCGATAGAAGTCACACTGCAGATGGATATATTGAGTCTCTACCCAAAGATGAAACATCAGCATTATAACCAAGCAGTTGGAAACTTCTGGAAGCTACATGCTACAAAGAATACTTCATCTGAGTTTGTTAAAGGAAGGATCAGTAAAGAGTAACTGATGGACGTCAGGATGGGTTTCTTCCTACATTTCTCAAGTGTAAGTACGTGCGGTTAAAGTTGTTGCCTCGTTTACTCTAGCTTGCAAATGTATTTAGTTGTGATTTGTTACTTGTAACCGCGTGTACTGTATCAGGTTAACTGGATATATTATCTTATCGCGTGCAAAGTCACGTTAAAAACGCGACGCGTGCTGTTTGTTTATGGAGCTCCGTGCTAGAGTTCTGCTCCCGCGATTTATTCGGAAATGTATTCCCGCGCCGCAGAAATCTGGCGCGGGGAGAGAGAGAGAGAGAGAGAGAGAGAGAGAGCGAACGAACGAACGAACGAGTTTTGTGTGCTTTGTGCTGTGTGTGTGTTTTTATACAGACAGCTTGGCTGTCTGGACTGTATACTGGGTGATATTTGGTTGTGTTCTCCGCTCTAGCGGGACCGGGCGCGGCGGGCAGAAAACGGAGCGGGTTCTCAGGCTAAAACCTGGCGGGTGCGGGCTGAAGCGGGAGCGTTGTCATCCGGAGGTGTGTGTGTGTTTTTGTGTGTGTGTGGTATGGCGAGTACACGACTGTCTCCTTCGTTCGGTTATCCGTGGCACTATCCACTCGCCATAGTGTGGCAGCTAAAGTCCACGCCTACACTATCGAGCGTGTATGAACTGTGATTACTTTTTAAATTGCTGATTAGCTATTGGCCATTTCCCTCTCTGACTGAAGGCAGTCGACCAATCGCGACAGACTGTCATCGGTCCAATCAGCGCAGATTAGCTCCGCGCTAAGGAGGGGTTTGGGAACAAATGAATCACTGGACGATTCATACAGGAGTCGCTGGGATAATTAGGTAAAAATAAATGCAGATTATAAGACCATGAAAGTGTTTTTTGACCTTGCATGCATATTAGACTGTTGTTGGAGACCCTTACAACCAAGATATGACCTTATTTCATGTATAATATGGGCTCTTTAATAGTTTCAAAAAATGAATTATTATACGAAGCATTTAACATTTCAGCTGTCAAAATCATTTTTATTTGAAATTATAAATTTTCATTATATATATATATATATATATATATATATATATAATTAATATATATATAATTAAATTATATAACTTACATATATTATATGTAAGTTTTTAACTCTTCTAAAGCATAGAAATATCGTAATTTGTTTGCAGATATTTGAGAAACATGCTCAGTGAACATTCTTGTTTATCTGAAAAAGAATGCTGAAGTCAGATATTCTGCTTTGAAAATGTGCGTTACGTGCTGGAACAGCTGTCTTTGTTTTGCTTCCTCTAACCCACCCACTGCCAGTTTAGCCAATTATATTTCAGCAGCCCGGTGTGCCTTGATGGAAAACAGCATATTTCATTCATTCAGTCAGGAAGGCTTCTCAAAGCATGACTGTGACCGAAATGCAACCTGGTGGACAGTAGCGGACTCCGAAATGAGACGCAGATTCAAAATTCTACATGAGGTGGTTATTAATTAGCAAATAATATAAATATTACAAACATAAACATTTTGGAAAGCAAGGTTAGATTGTAACCCTGTGTTCAAACAACACGCTACCTGACGATATTTGCAGTGATTTGGCTGTTTGCACCAGACGAAACACAACAGAACATTAAATAAAGCCATTCAGAAGCACATAATAGTGCACTCACTGCACTCCAGCGAAATGGTGAGGGTTACACTCTAATAATACATATTAAACCCCTTTAACGTTATTAAATGTAGATGCTGAATCAATGACGCGTTTGTTTGCACTGACTCTCAGCTCTGAAGTTCAATTTCAGACGGTTTATTTTATTCTCCAGATCTGAGCTGAACTATCTGCTGCTGCTTTCAGTAGTATGGCAATAAGTGTCCTGTAAAATGGCTGACAAACTCACATTACTAGCGTTTAACACTGAGTAAAGCACATGAGCTGCACCTGAGCTGATCATTGTCAGTTTTCTGTTGTTCAGCTGTAAGAAAGCCATTTCTAATTTATAAATTTCAGCTGTTGATCAGGACAAAAATCCCTGTTAATATGGAAAATATTTTTTCTATTCTGTGCCTATTATCTACAACACAGTTTAAATCAGCCTTTGTTGGTGTCATCAATCTGGCAACCTGCTCTTGCATGTGTTTTGATCAACGCAATCTCATGGCATTTCATAACTTTTGGATTTATTGGCTAACTCGTATTAATTCTTACAATTTAATTCATACAATTTAGTGCGATTTGTTCACGGTTGGGGTTAGGGGTGGGTGCCATGCCTGTAACGAAGGGTCTGACACAGAGGGATCCATTTGCAGTAGATTTATTAAACAGGGTTTAATAAAGAGTGATAAAGCAGGTATGGGTCAGAGGCAGGCGGCTAGGATCAGAGTCGGTATTCAGGCTGGGTTCAAGGCAGGCGGCAGGCAAGACAAGGTCGTTATACAGTCCGGGTTAGCAACGGGGAAAGCAGGCAAGGAGTAGAAACGCTCGGTAGTGTTTGCAGAGGCAGAACAAGACTTCGCAATGAGGTGTGTGTTTGTGCTGCTTATATGTGAGTGTGAGGTGATCAAGGTGATGTGCTGCAGGTGTGTGAGGCAATCAGTCAGTGGGAATGACGTAATGTCAGAAGTCCGGTGGTGATGACCTCTGCTGGCCAGCGAGGGGAATGACTGGGACCGAGTCGGTGACAATGCCTCATTTTTAAAATCGTACAATTCCGTACGACTAAACTCTATAAACTCTATTAGCCACTAAACTTACAAAACGTAAAATACGTATTCCTTTTTGAGATCAAGCTGGTTTTGATCCAGGAGTGCAATATCTAGTTCAGTCACTGAGTGCCAAACCTACATACTGCACCTTTTAATGTTTAGTTTAGTAGAAATAATACATTAGCTGGTTAAAATAAAACACTTATATTTTTGTTTTGTTTATTTTCACCTTTGTTCAGATCTGACTGTTCTTCATTACTGAAAATGAATAGACATTTTCAGTTTTGGATCTCGATATTAACCCCAATTCATCGTGGTGCAAGGTGTGTGTTTGAGTGTATATGCATGTCCACAAAGAGTAAAGTATATTTTAGAAGAAATTAGCATTTTAATTAATGTCAAGTATAACCCATTGTTTAACATTCAGTTTCTTTATAACTATTTGTGACATTTACCAGCCATTTCTGAGTGAAAGTTTCACCGCCATGCTTATCGTCGTTGCTTTCCATTGTTTTGCAACACACAGAAGTGTGATCTGCACATGATCTTCCTGGGTTTGTTCTGAGTAATGAAGTTTAATCTGCTCTTGACTTCACTGGAACAACTTTGCCTTGTAAATGTTCTTGAAAAGACACACTTGTCCATCTTGATCTGGTTCACATTCGCTGTGCGCCGCTGCTTTAAATAGCTCACAGTTAACCTGAACACTTTGAAGTGTTTTTGACGGTTTGCTTCTTGATTCTGTGACATTTCAGCCGTGAACCACCTGCACATCAGAAAGAGCAAGAGCGAGAGAGGGAGAGAGAGAGAGAGAGAGAGAGAGAGAGAGAGATTTAATTTTCAGTATATTACAGTAAGAAACAAAACTTTTCAATAAATCAATTAAAATATAAAGTAATCTTTAATAATAAGTTTAAAATAAGACCACTTCCAAATTACTAATCAAGTTGTTTAAGTTTGTGCTTTATAGTCTTATACACTATCTGACAAAAGTTTTGTGGCTTATCCAAGTTTTAGGAACAACAAATAATAAGTTGACTTCTAGTTGATCATTTGATATTAGAAGTGTCTCATATGAAAGGAAAAGGCCTCTAGATTTTGCTTATTTGAGCTCAATAAAATATGATCATGCCTTGATTTTGACTGATTTGATCAGGACAGTGCGGTCTGACTCTGCTCAGACTAAAGTCTGATCACTGAACAGAAATAATGTCCAGTATAGAATATAAAGTCCTGCTGCAGTGGAGACAGAATGAATATTGTGTCTGACTCCATCATGAGCTTGGAGGACTGCATCCATACATCTCTGACATGACTCAAATCACTGATTAATAAAGTCATCTGGAATGAAGAAGAAAGCGTTCCTGCAGGACTCCCAGAGTTCATCAAGATACTTTGGATTCATCTTTAACGCCTCATCCTTCATCTTACCCCAGACATGCTCAATAACGTTCATTCTGGTGACTGGGCTGGCCAATCCTCGAGCAGCTTGACCATCTGCTTTCAGGAGCTTTGATATAGAGGCTGAAGTATGAGAAGGAGCGCTATCCTGCTGGAGAATTGTCCCTCTCCTGTGGTTTGGGCAGCACAAATGTCTTGATAGCTCAGGCTGTTGATGTTGCAGATCTCTCGCACGCCCCCATACTGAATGTAACCCCAAACCATGATTTCTCCTTCAGCAAACTTGACTGATTTCTGTGAGAATCTTGGCTCCATGCTGGTTCCAGTAGGTCTTCTGCAGTATTTGTGATGATTGGGATGCAGATCAGCAGATGACTCATCAGAAAAACCTCCCTTCTGACACTTTTCCAAATGATCAACTTGAAGTCAAGTTATTATTTGTACCTCTTACAACTGGGATCCACGACAAGACTTCTGTCAGGTATTAATCCAGGATTGTAGAGTACGTGGAAAATTAAAATCATGATGTGTGAAAAAGTCTCATCAAAACACATAAACATATATTTGTTAAAAGCTGAAAAAAGAACTGAGCCTGTTACAAAATTTTAAAAAAGCATGATATTGGGTTCCTTGTTGAAAGCAAGTCATCAGATTTAACTGGATTTAAAATTGAGAGAGAGAGAGAGAGCGAGAGAGAGAGAACAGTTTCTCAGTAGACCTTTGCTGTGCTTTTAATCACTAAACTTCCTCTGACTTGATGAACACGTGCTGCTTGAACACTCATATTGCAGATTTCATTTGCTCCAGTTTCCCCCGCAGTCCAAACACATGCACAATAGGGCAATTGGGTGAGCTGAAATTGTCTGTAGTGTATGTTTGTGAATAACTGTGTAAGGTCGTTTCCCAGTGATGATTACAGCTGGAAGGGCATTCACTGCGTAAAACATACAGTATGCTGGAGAAGTTGGCGGTTCATTCCACTGCGGTGACCCCAGAGTAATAATGGGATTAAGCCAAAAAGAAAATGAATGAATGGCATTGCAGGTAAAAACTATTCTGAAATTAGAGCTCGCTAAACCAATTCAGTCCCATAAACATGATCAGCATGACTGTATATTGTATACTCTTACTCCAACTCAACCCTCACAGCAAACAATCTGCATGTTTACTTTTTCAAAATACTTCATTCTGTGGGATTTATTGGCTGTTTTCCTCGTGGAGATCAAGAAAATGTCCCGACAAGATCAACATTTACTGTTGTTGCTATACTTGTGGAGACAATTGGTTCCCATACTCTAAAGGAAATGCAAGAACATACAAGGAACATATGGAAGGTAAATCCTGCCAATTTTAAATAAATCAAATAAACATTGGAAATGAAAATGAAAATCAGATTAACCATTTCATTTTGAAACACTGTTCGCAAAATATCTGCCAAAATTGAAAATGAAATTAAATTATTTCGTTTTTATTTTCATTTTCACTTTGACAACACATTGTCCCTGTCAAATTGATAATTAAAATGAAGTTGCCGATTTAACATTTCATTTTCCCTGCATTTCCGCATCAAGACTGCCAATATTAAAATGAAAAGCCAAACTGAAAAATAAAATGCAAACACAATTTTTACAAAGCGTGTTATTAATGTTCACGCTATAATAGGGACACAATTCAAATGAAAATGTAAATTTAAGCTAACATCCAACTTCATTGGATGTGTTGTCAAAGTGAAAATGAAAATAAAAATGAAATAATTTAATTTCATTTTGAATTTTGGCAGATATTTTGCGAACAGTGTTTTAAAATGAAATGGTTAATCTGATTTTCATTTTCATTTCCGATGTTTATTTGATTTATTTAAAATTGGCAGGATTTACCTTCCATAGGAACAAGCCGACACACGCACACACACTTGAACAAATATCTTTATGGGGACTTTCTATACAGTAACTTTAATGAAGTTTCTCCTATACGGATGTATATTCTCTGCCCCTACTCTGCATTTTTTACATTTTCAAAATACTTGATTATGTCTGATAATAATATAATACAACAATACTCAGGCAGGCTGTGGCGTTAATGCTCAATTGGTACTAATGTTCGGAAAGTGTGCCAAGAAAATCTCCCCAACTCCATTACACCACCACTGATACACTGATACAAGGCAGGATGGATCCATGCTTTTATGTTGTTGATGCCAAATTCTGACCCGACCATCCGAATGTGTCAGCAGAAATGGAGACTCATCAGAGCAGGCAACGTTTCTCCAATCTTCTATTGTCCAGTTTTGGTGAGTCTGTGTGAATTGTAGCCTCAGTTTCCTGTTCTTAGCTGACAGGAGCGGCACTCGGTGTGCTCTTCTGCTGCTGTAGCCCATCCGCCTCAAGGTTGGACATGTTGTGTGTTCAGAGATGCTCTTCTGCAGAGCTCGGTTGTAACGAGTGCTTATTTGAGTTACTGTTGCCTTTCTATCAGCTGGAACCAGTCTGGCCATTCTCTGACCTCTGGCTTCAGCAAGGCATTTGCGCCCACAGAACTGCCGCTCACTGGATATTTCCTCTTTGTCGGAGCATTCTCTGTAAACCCTAGAGATGGTTGTGCGTGAAAATCCCAGTAGATCAGCAGTTTCTGAAATACTCAGAGCAGCCCGTCTGGCATTAACAACCATGCCACATTCGAAGTCACTTAAATCCCCTTTCTTCCCCATTCTGATGCTCACTCTGAACTGCAGCAGATCGTCTCAACCATGTCTACATGCCTAAATACACTGAGTTGCTGCCATGTGATTGGCTGATTAGAGCAGTTGGTCAGGTGTACCTAATAAAGTGGCCGCTGAGTGTATATGATACATACACACACATGCATCATAATAAAACCTTACAAGCAATTTTGTTCCATAGATATTTACATGTATTTATAATTTGTATCACATATATATTAATTTTCCTGCGGCTTAGTCCCTTTATTCATCAGAGGTCTCCACAGCAGAATGAACTGCCAACTTATCCAGCATACTGTATGTTTTACATAGCAGATGCCCTTCCAGCTGCAACCCAGTACTGGGAAACATCCATACACTCTCACATTTACACACTACAGTCAATTTAGTTTTTAGTTAAACCCACGCCAACACGGGGAGAACATGCAAACTCCACACAGAAATGCCAACTGACCCAGCCGAGCTTCGAACCAGCGACCTTCTTTCTGTGAGTGCTAACCATTGAGCCACACTCTTTTATTTATATATAAATAAACATTTACTGAAATAACAAATATATGAATGAATGTGTGTGTTTATATATACACACAATATAAATAAATATACACACTACACACACAGGTATTACGTCAAAACTTTTATTTTGCATGCAGTTAATCGCTATTAATCTAATTTTAATTCAGCATTTCGAGAAACAAGATTAATTTCTAGGATGTCAAATCAAACATAGAAGCACATCATGTCTGTATTTTTAGGAATGTAAACAGTGTTAATCTATCTGCAGCTGTGTAAATATTTGATATTAAGTAAATTAGATCGCTAGCTAAAAAACATTAGTATAAATGGGTTTTTATGCAGGAGTCAGTGCCATTAGCGGCCGGTCGCTGCTGCCGCGGGGGAGCGTAATTAACTCCAGTCAAGTGTGGCTAAATAATTTTGACATTTTTCCTCATACAGAATTAACTGTCACAGCGGAGAGAGAGTAAAGCATCTTGTCACGTCAGGTTTATATGGGGTTGGCGAGGGCTGTTTTTCTCTCAGTAATGCTCCTGATGAGTGTAGATGATGGACACACACACACACACACACACCTACACACACACTCACTTAGCAGTGTTCCAGACACTGTACTGTACTTTTGCACTGTGTTAATCTTAATGTACATCCTCTTACAGGGCCATGTTCACAGCTGTGTTGTTGTTGTTATTTCAGTATAGGATGTCACACTTACACATCCTTTATAGTGCAGTGCCACATTTCTGCTGCAAACCGACATTGGCAGTGTGTTTGGATGAACTATTAGTGCACTGCATGCTGGTAACAGGTGCTGTCTGATGTTTGACTGGTGGAATTGAATATAGATTTTATAAACAAGACAATTCAGTTGATTTCATATACAGTGTAATGGTGCAAGTGTACCAAATGTCCTGCACACTGTACTGAAGAATTATCTGTCTCTCTGTCTGTCAGTCCATCCATTTTTTTATCCATCCATCCATCCATCCATCCATCCATCCATCCATCCATCCATCCATTCATCCATTCTTTATCCCTCCATTCGTTTATCCGTCCATTCATCCATTTATTCATCCATTGTTTCTCCATCCATCCATTTACCTGTCCATCCATCCATCCATCCATCCATCCATTTATCCTTCCATTATGTCCATCCTTTTATTCACCCATCCGTACATCCATCCATCCATTGATTATTTTTTTCATCTGTTTAACTGTCCATCCATCCATTAATTATTCGTCCATCATTTATCCATCCATCCATTTATATGTCCACCCCTCCATCCATCCATCCATCCATCCATCCATCCATCCATCCATCCATCCATCCATCCATCCATCCATCCATCCATCCATCCATTCATCCATTCTTTATCCCTCCATTCGTTTATCCGTCCATTCATCCATTTATTCATCCATTGTTTCTCCATCCATCCATTTACCTGTCCATCCATCCATCCATCCATCCATTTATCCTTCCATTCTGTCCATCCATCCATCCATTGATTATTTTTTTTTATCTGTTTAACTGTCCATCCATCCATTAATTATTCGTCCATCATTTATCCATCCATCCATTTATATGTCCACCCCTCCATCCATCCATCCATCCATCCATCCATCCATTCATCCATTCTTTATCCCTCCATTCGTTTATCCGTCAATTCATCCATTTATTCATCCATTGTTTCTCCATCCATCCATTTACCTGTCCATCCATCCATCCATCCATCCATCCATCCATTTATCCTTCCATTCTGTCCATCCTTTTATTCACCCATCCTTTTATTCACCCATCCGTACATCCATCCATCCATTGATTATTTTTTTCATCTGTTTAACTGTCCATCCATCCATTAATTATTCGTCCATCATTTATCCATCCATCCATCCATTTATATGTCCACCCCTCCATCCATCCGTCCATCCATCTATCTATCCATTGATTATCCATCCATCCATTTATCTGTCCATCCATCCATTGTTTATCCTTCCATCCTTCCATTTTTTATCCATCCATTCATTAATCTGACCATCCATTTATTCACCCATCCATCCATCCATCCATCCATCCATCCATCCATCCATCCATCCATCCATCCATCTATTGATTACCCATCTATCCGGTTAACTGTCCATCCATCCATTCATTCGTCCATCATTTATCCATCCATTTATCTGTCCATCCATTCATCCTTCCTTTCTTTATCCATCCATCCGTTTATCCTCCCATCCTTTTATTCACCCCTCAATCAATCCTTCCATTTATGTGTCCATTCATCAATTCATCAATCCATCGTTTATCCACCCATCACTTATCCATCCATTTATCTGTCTATCTATCCATCCATCAATCCATCCATTGTTTATCCTTCCATCAATCCATCCATCATTATCCATCCATTCATTTGACTGTGCATCTATTTATCCATCATCCATTGTTTATTCCTCCATCTATTTATCTGTCCATCTGTTTATTCATCCATCCATCCATCCATCCATATGTTGTTTACTCAACCATCCATCTATCCATCATTCATTGACTGATCCATCCATTTATACGTCCATCCATATATCAATACATCCATTATGTATCCTTCCATCCACCGATCCTTTCATTCATTTATCAGTCTATCCTTTTATTCATACATCCATCCATTTATTATCCATCTGTTTAACTGTCTATCCAACAATCCATCTATTGTTCATCCGTCTGTCCATTCATCCATGCATCCATCCATCGACTGTTTATCTATCCATCCATCCATTCATTAATCTATACATTTTTTGTTCTTCCATCCATCTATCTGTTCATCCATCAATCCATCCATTGCTTATCTAGCCATCCATCTATCTGTCTATCTGTTTATTGATCCATCATTCATTATCCATCCATCCTTTTTAACTACATCTGTCTATCCATCCATCCATCCATCCATTGTGTATCTGCCCATCCATTTATTAATCCATCCGTCTATCCATCCATCTATTGTTTATCCACCCATCTGTATATTCATTTATTGATCAATCATTCATTGATTATCCATCCATCCATTTCAATTCCTCCATCCATTTACCCACCATCTCTTTATCCTCCATCCATCCATCATCCATCCATCCATCCATCCATCCATCCATCCATCTATTGTTTATCCATCCATCTGTATATTCATTTATTGATCAATCATTCATTGATTATCCATCCATCCATTTCAATTCCTCCATCCATTTACCCACCATCTCTTTATCCTCCATCCATCCATCATCCATCCATCCATCCATCCATCCATCTATTGTTTATCCATCCATCTGTATATTCATTTATTGATCAATCATTCATTGATTATCCATCCATCCATTTCAATTCCTCCATCCATTTACCCGCCATCTCTTTATCCTCCATCCATCCATCCATCCATCTATTGTTTATCCATCCATCTGTATATTCATTTATTGATCAATCATTCATTGATTATCCATCCATCCATTTCAATTCCTCCATCCATTTACCCACCATCTCTTTATCCTCCATCCATTCATCATCCATCCATCCATCCATCCATCCATCCATCCATCCATCTATTGTTTATCCATCCATCTGTATATTCATTTATTGATCAATCATTCATTGATTATCCATCCATCCATTTCAATTCCTCCATCCATTTACCCGCCATCTCTTTATCCTCCATCCACCCATCCATCTATTGTTTATCCATCCATCTGTATATTAATTTATTGATCCATCATTCATTGATTATCCATCCATCCATTTCAATTCCTTCATCCATTTACCCGCCATTTGTTTATCCTCCATCCATCTATTGTTTATCCATCCATCTGTATATTAATTTATTGATCCATCATTCATTGATTATCCATCCATCCATTTCAATTCCTCCATCCATTTACCCGCCATCTGTTTATCCTCCATCCATCTATTGTTTATCCATCCATCTGTATATTCATTTATTCATCCATAATTTATTGATTATCCATCCATCCATTTAACCGTGCATCTGTTTATCCATCTATCCATTGTTTATTACTCCATCCATTTATCTGTCCATCTGTTTATTAATCTATCCAGCCATTCATTATCCATCCATCTGTTTATCCGTCCATCTATTCACCCACCCATCCATCCATCCTTGAACAAACCATTACATTAAATACAATAAAATGACAATAAAACAGTAAAATACACAGATTTTTGGCCTATTTGGTCTCAAAAAATGTTGTTAATGAGACTCTGAAATGCAGTAAAAGCCAATTCTTGACTAGTAATGGATCTGGCACATGGACAAATATAAAGTGCACTCGTTCATTTGATTGTTAACAAAGATTAACAAATTACAATGTCTGTCTGTATCTCTCTCTCTCTCTCTCTCTCTCTTTTCTTTTGTACTCTGATAATCATTATGCAAAGACAGCAGAAGGATTACGTTACACTCGAACACTAGTCATAAATAGCTGAAAAATGATAACTTCATCTGATTCTTATTTCATCCCCTTTAGTGTGCAATACAATAACCCCATTTTATGTTTAATATCGAACTCATTTCCAATTGCATCACACTCGGGAGTATGAAAATCAAGCTCATCTTGGATCTGTCAGACGGAGCTGAAAGAATATATAAAGTAAATATGTGAAGATGAAGAGTCTTTACAAACATGTATGATTTCTTTATTAAAACGGAGAGATGATGAACATTGTTCCTGATGGGCTTTTTTATTCGGTGCTAGAATATTGTTACCATGGCGCGATCGTTTCTCTTCTGTTTTTGATTTGATTGGAACCACATTTGGTGCATCGCATCTTTTAGGTGTGAGAAAATAAATTCTCAATTTTGTATGAAATATTTAGTAAATAACTGGGAGAAGGGAGTTTTATGTAAATACCCTCGATGCAGGCAGTAAACAAAAATCTACCCACTGTCTGTCTGTATTAATTAAGCATTGTAAATTAATTCACAAATAGTCAAATTGTGCGAAGACAGCATGCATGATTCTTTAGTGATCTCACTATTTTATGGTTATTATCACTTGTACTTTTATTTTATGCATGACGGGTCTGTTTGGGTTACCTGTATCAGGCTTGCATTTCTAGAGGGTACAAAGTTTCAGTCAACGTCATTCTCGCTTGAAGAAACGTCACAGTAAAGCTGCACAGGTCGCTCACTTATATGAGAAGCACTTCTCACAAAACAGATGATTTATACACATGAATACTTGTGTATAAATGTTTATTACTAACCTTTCTATGAGCATGATTTAATTATAACTGCTGATCATTGATAGTGTGAAATAGCCTACTGTAACCTCTGTGATTATATAAACATAATGTATGAACACGTACAGACCCTTACAGTCTTCGATATGTTACTAATAACTACACCCAGCGTACAATTAGTCCTTATTTGGGTTCAAAAACGACACACAACATATAGCCTAGAGTCAGTGCAAACCTCTCACCTGTGTCTGTAATCTTCAGCAGCACATGCAGCCTCTGTTAGAGAGTCATTCTGTCATTCTGAGTTCATAGTAGTCCAGAAGGTAATGATAATAGTTGAACATGACAGTTTGTTGATGTTTTACATTGTTAAAATCTAAAATCAATCCTTTGCTGCTTTGTTTTGTCCGGCTTCTCCTTTGTTTTTTCACATTTCACTCTTGCATTTGTCTGTTTCTGAAAGGATTGGATGTCAGAAGCATGTCAATAATCACGCTCACGTTATTATCATCAGGTCAAGAAGTTCGTTAGTTCAATCAGGGGCGCCTGCAGGATTTTATTCCAAGGTACACTGAAATCCAGCATCGCCCTCTTCCCCCAATCATGTCAAGGAACACTGATGCTTACTGTCACTGGCTACATTATTTAAGGGCATTCCTTACGACCGAAATTCTTTTCTTTTTATTTTTAATATTTCGTCAGTTTTTGTTAAAATTTTATGAAGACAGCAAAAAATCTTTCTTTCTTTCTTTCTTTCTTTCTTTCTTTCTTTCTTTCTTTCTTTCTTTCTTTCTTTCTTTCTTTCTTTCTTTCTTTCTTTCTTTCTTTTATTTAGTCTGTCTGTCAGTTCATTCATCTATCTATTCTTCTCATTTATTGTTTATCCATCCATCATCCATCCATCCATCCATCCATCCATCTATTGTTAATTCATTCATCCATCCATCCATCATTCTTTATTATTTCATTTTTTCTTTCCTTCCAATGATTTATGTTCTTCTTATCTATTGTTTACCCATCCATCCATCAATCCATCCATCCATCCATTTAATCAATCCACCCTTTGTTTTTTCTTTCATTCTTTTTTCATTCAACCCTTCATTCATCCATCCTTTTGTCCGGCTTCTCCTTTGTTTTTTTACATTTCACTCTTGCATTTGTCTGTTTCTGAAAGGATTGGATGTCAGAAGCATGTCAATAATCACGCTCACGTTATTATTATCAGGTCAAGAAGTTCGTTAGTTCAATCAGGGGCGCCTGCAGGATTTTATTCCAAGGTACACTGAAATCCAGCATCGCCCTCTTCCCCCAATCATGTCAAGGAACACTGATGCTTACTGTCACTGGCTACATTATTTAAGGGCATTCCTTACGACCGAAATTCTTTTCTTTTTATTTATAATATTTCGTCAGTTTTTGTTAAAATTTTATGAAGACAGCAAAAAATCTTTCTTTCTTTCTTTCTTTCTTTCTTGCTTTCTTTCTTTCTTTCTTTCTTTCTTTCTTTCTTTCTTTTATTTAGTCTGTCTGTCAGTTCATTCATCTATCTATTCTTCTCATTTATTGTTTATCCATCCATCATCCATCCATCCATCCATCCATCCATCCATCCATCCATCTATTGTTAATTCATTCATCCATCCATCCATCATTCTTTATTATTTCATTTTTTCTTTCCTTCCAATGATTTATGTTCTTCTTATCTATTGTTTACCCATCCATCTATCCATCCATCAATCCATCCATCCATCCATCCATCCATCCATCCATCAATCCATCCATCCATCCATCCATCCATTTAATCAATCCACCCTTTGTTTTTTCTTTCATCCTTTTTTCATTCAACCCTTCATTCATCCATCCTTCTCACATATTGTTTTATATAACCATCCATTTAATTCATCCATCCATTGGTCCATCATTTCTGTCATTCATTCATTTATCTATTCCTCTCATATGTTGTTTATCCATCCATCCATATATTCATCTAACCATTTACCCTTTTAATCCATCCATCTATCAAGTTTGTTAATCATTCATCTATCTATTCTTCTAATCTGTTGTTTATCCATCCATCCATCCATCCATCCATCCATCCATCCATCCATCCATCCATCCAATCAATCCACCCAATTTTTTTTTCATTCTTTTTACATCCAACTCAATCCTTTATCCATCCAACCTTTTATTTATTGTCCATCCATCCATCATTCAATCCATCATCCTGTCATTCATTCATCCGTGTATACTTCTCATATGATGTTTATCCGTTCGTTCGTCCGTCCGTTCGTTCGTTCGTTCGTTCGTTCGTTCGTTCGTTCGTTCGTTGGTTGGTTGGTTGGTTCGTTCGTTCATTTATTCATTCATTCATTCATTTAATCAATTAACTCATTGTTTTTTCTTTCTTTATTCATCCAATCCTTCATCATCCATCATTTTTATCTATTTTTTTACATCAATCCATCCATTCATCCATCCATCCATCCATCCACCCATTGTTTTTTCCTTTTTTTTCAATCCGATCCTTCATCCATCCATCCATCCATTGATTATCCATCCACTCATTCTGTCATTCATTCATCTGTGTATATTTCTCATATGTTGTTTATCCATTCATCCATCCATCCATTCAATCCACCCATTGTTTTTTCTTTTTTTATTCATCCAATCCTTCATCCATCCATCCTTCTTATCTATTATCCATCCATCCATCCACCCATCCATCTATCCATCTATCCCTCCATCCAATCAATCCGCCCATTGTTTTTTATTCTTTATACATCCAATCCTTCATCCATCTTTCCCTCTCATCTGTTGTCCATCCATCCATCCATCCACCCATCCATCCATCCATCCTTCCAATCGTTCGTTCATCTATCTATTCTTATCATCTGTTTATCCATCTATCCATCCATCCATCCATCCATCCATCCATCCAGACATTCATTCATTTTTCTATTCTTCTCATTTTGTTGTTTATCCATCCATCCATCCATCCATCCATCCATCCAGTTATTCATTCATCTATCTATTCTTCTAATCTGTTGTTTATCCATCCATCCATCCCTCCATCCAATCAATCCATCCATCCCTCCATCCAATAAATCCACCCATTGTTTTTTATTCTTTATTCATATAAATCCTTCATCCATCCATCCCTCTCATCTGTTGTTCATCCATTCATCCATCCATCCATCCATCCATCCATCCATCCATCCATCCGTCCAGTCATTCGTTCATCTATCTATTCTTCTCATTCTGTTGTCCTACCATCCATCCATCCATCCATCCATCCATCCATCCATCCATCCATCCATCCATCCATCCATCCATCCATCCATCCATTCATTCATTCATTCATCTATTCTTCCTATTTTGTTGTATATCCATCCATCCATCCATTTATCCATCCATCCGTCCATCCATCCAGTCATTAATTCATCTATCTATTCTTCTAATCTGTTGTTCATCCATCCATCCATCCATCCATCCATCCAAATCAAAGCCCCGCCCTCAATTTATAGACTTTGACTCTGTAAAATCTGGTGTTATGAAAGTGAGCTTGCTGTGTTGTCGATGCTGCTTCATGTTACCTTTACCAGGTTACCGAGTTCATCCAACCGGCTGCTTCCCAATTGCTTATTTCATTGCGAGACAATTAAAGTGCGTGCTCAGATGAACCGTGCAAATAGAAACCTGCCCGAAAACCCTCAACAAAACACAATAAACGCTCACAACCTGGAGCAGAAAGAGCTGCTGGTGTGGTTTTGCAGAGAGCTCAGGAGAGCAATCACGGGTTATGAAAGGATATGCTGCTCTCTGCAAGTCATTTAATTAGACTGAAAGCTTGTTTCACTTTCTGTAATGAAACACAATAAGACTTGCGTGGCACAGATCTGTTTTGTAGCCTTTTTTTGTGGCTGTGGGTTAAAAAACAAATCTAAATCTAATGAGATGAAAACACACAGTCTCTCTCTCTCTCACTATCCCTCCCTCTCTCTCACTGTCGTGTCTTTTTTCCCTTTTCCTTCCAACCAAAGCTGAGGTTTCAGCTTAAATAAGTCCCATCATCTCCATGACAACCGATGCGCCGGCAACATAGAAACATATTAATGTAAAACCATGGCAACGTTTTCCAATTGAATTAAGCAGCACCTGTGCACATTACAGACGGAGATAAAAGAGCGCAGTTACACACAGCTGTGCCCACACGTCTTCAACTTACACTCTTATTCTACAGCAGATCCATCCCTGCTGTTTATCTGCACATATGTGCTGTGTTTATGTCCAGAGTGCATTATATAAGATGTTGAATGTGTTGGTGATAATGATTCATCTACACTGTATCATAGCACTCGGGTTGATGTGCTGCTGATGTGGTGAATATGTCACTTTTGTCTTCAGATAATGATGATTAAGAGAGAATTAGGACATAAAACATCCTCAAAATAATGCATAAAGTATTTTTTTTTTTTACCATTGCTAACAATTTAAGAAAGTGGATGCAATTTAAAGTGGAAAAAAAATCTACAATAATATTATGAATAATTAAAAATTATTATAACATTACACGATAATAGAATAAATATGATTTCTTATTATATATTTATATAATTATTTATATGATATTAAATATTATTTTATAATAGAGGATATAAAAAGGAAACAAGAATATACACACACATGCAGTAATAAATAAGCAATCATCTTTGTGTTTTTTACTTAGTTAAATGTCATTATTTCTGAAATTATGTACTGAAATATATTTATTTTACCTTAAATATAACATATGATGCATTTAAATGAATGCCAGAATGTATTATATGTACAGTAAAATAAGCACTGAAACATTATTTCGTCTTGTGTATATGCATAAATGCATACACTCACTGGCCACTTTATTAGGTACACCCGTCCAACTGCTTATTAATGCAAATATTTTATCAGCCAATCACATGGCAGCAACTCAATGCAAAGCGAGCATCAGAATGGGGAAGGAAGGAAATTTAAGTGACTTTGAATGTGGCACGGTTGTTGCTGCCAGACGGGCTGCTCTGAGTATTTCAGAAGCTGCTGATCTACTGGGATTTTCACGCACAACCATCTCTAGGGTTTACAGAGAATGCTCCGACAAAGAGGAAATATCCAGTGAGCGGCAGTTCTGTGGGCGCAAATGCCTTGCTGAAGCCAGAGGTCAGAGGAGAATGGCCAGACTGGTTCCAGCTGATAGAAAGGCACAACACGGCCAACCTTGAGGCGGATGGGCTACAGCAGCAGAAGACCACACCGGGTGCCGCTCCTGTCAGCTAAGAACAGGAAACCGAGGCTACAATTCACACAGACTCACCAAAACTGGACAATAGAAGATTGGAGAAGCGTTGCCTGCTCTGATGAGTCTCCATTTCTGCTCACACATTCGGATGGTCGGGTCAGAATTTGGCATCAGCAACATGAAAGCATGGATCCATCCTGCCTTGTATCAGCGGTTCAGGCTGGTGGTGGTGGTGTAATGGTGTGGGGGAGATTTTCTTTGGGTCCATTAGTACCAATTGAGCATCAACGCCAACGCCTACCTGAGTATTGCTGCTGACCATGTCCATCCCTTTATGAGCACAGTGTCTCCATCTTCTGATGGCTACTTCCAGCAGGATAACGCAGCATGTCATAAAGCTCAATCATCTCAGACTGGTTTCTTGAACATGACGATGAGTTCACTGTACTCAAATGGCCTCCACAGTCACCAGAGCTCAATCCAATAGAGCAGCTTTGGGATGTGGTGGAATGGGAGATTGGCATCATGGATGTGCAGCCGACAAATCTGCAGCAACTGTGTGATGCTCTCATGTCAATATGGAGCAAAATCTCTGAGGAATATTTCCAATATTTTATTGAATCTACACCATGAAGGATTAAGGCAGTTCTGAAGGCAAAAAGGCGGTCCAGCCTGGTAGTAGTAATGTGTACCTAGAAAAATGTGAATGTGCACACAATGCATATAACTGGGGAAAATTAATTTCCAAATGTAGTAGTGAAAAGGTTGATTCTGAAAAAGCAAGCGCACTTTTCTTGAAAGTGACAGTACTGTATGTGTGAATGGTGATTTGCTGCGTGCTGAAAGTCGGCTGTGTTATGCTGCGGTTTTGATTGGCTGTTGACTGGAAGCTTCAGTGTGCAGAGCATCAGGCGTATTTGCATTCAGAGTGCAATTGAGACTAATTAGGTGCATTTCAGAGAGCATTTAAACGGACAAGAGACAGTTTTAATGTACAAGTGAAGCCTGCTTTGAAGCTG